>NC_056526.1:12624053-12628431 GCF_019175285.1 Sceloporus undulatus | reverse complement strand
TAATAATAATAATAATAATAATAATAATAATAATAATAATAATAATAATATGCTTTATTTATATACCGCTCTTCTGAGACGATCAAAGCGGTTCACAGAATCATTCAAAAATTTCACATCATAAAAGGCAAATATCACAATATATCTATCAATAAAAACCAATATTGTGTTTCCTCTACTGAAAGTTCAGGAAGTCTCTTACTTTAAGAAAGGCTCTAACATTTTTCATCTTGTGCTTGTAGTATGAATGCCACCTCAGTGGCTCACAAAGTTGGAATAGACATAGGCATGTTTTTGGGTCCGTTCCCCCTCCCTCCAAAAAAATCATTGGAATACCAGGTCTTTGATGATTTGAGGCTGGATGTTTGCCCTCTGATGGTATGAAAATTGTTCTGGGAGGAAGATGGGGAATTCAAAGTATGAGATCTCCCACAAACTGGAAATGTCTGGCTGGATTATAGGTTGGGATCTGTTCCCTTCAAGCTGGACCCATTCTCGCCCCCCCTCCACTAACATGGCTGCAGATTTTGTGAGTTTCAGGATTTACAAACTGGTTTCTGCCCACTCCCTGCCATTATCTAATTCCCACTACCTCCATCTTTACTTTTTCCAATGGAGGTATATGAACTAGCTTGGTGCAACCTCTCCTCCCTCCCGAAATATTGAGGAAGGTAGTAACTGGAGTCAGGCACACTTTCCATAGTGAGTGATTCCTCAGAGATAAGACAGAGGGTCTTGGGAAAGGTAGGGTCAAATGCAGGAATCCCATGTAGTTCTTGGCCCCCATTATGCTCGCACTCCACAAACCCTGATTTATTTATTTTAAAAATGTTGAAACTCTCACCCACCAAAAAAAACTACTTGGGGCACTGCCTACATGGGCCAAATGAAACACCGTATCCTATCCTCTAGCAGGGAGACCAGATGATGCATGGGCCAAACCATGGCTCTGGTGGGGAAAAACATTCTGGTCTATTCAGAACCAGAACTGGGGTATTCCTTCCCCCTTAAAATGAAATAAAATACCTCACCAGTTGCTCCCAATCTTCCTAAAAGATCTAGAGCCCTCAATTCCTATGCCAGCTGGCTGTTTGAAACACATACTGCCATGCTCCCTGACACATCTGCTGCTGCCACCAGTCCCTCACTCTGAGGTCAAAATAAGGTGCACAGACATGTGAACAAAGCTGAAAGGCTCATTCTAACCTCAGAGCAAAATGACCTGCACTGGTAGATACACCAGGGAGAAGCACATGTGACTAGCTGCCCAGTGTTGGAATGAAAGATCTTTGCAATGAGGGAAAGTCATGGTAGCTCTGAGGCCAGGATACTCACACCAGGGCAGACAGGACATAGGGTGCATTTTAGTCATAAATGCTGTAGGGAGGGCATTTGAAAATAGTGGGATAGTGAGTAGAGGTTGCCCCACTACTGAGGGACAGGAAGAAGCAAAAATGACCCTTAGCACATGTCCACCAATGGCTCTACAGGGAGGAAGATAGTGGATTTTATCTCTCTGGGCCTTTTGTGACTATCTTACTGAATTCTTGGGACAGGAGCGACCCTTGAGGTTCTTTCAAACACTGGAAAATTCAACTGGTTTCCTGGGCAAGCCAAGAAGACACTACTAAATCTGACTTGGGCACTGTGCTTGTAGTAATTTGAGATAACAGCTACAGTTCTTGACCAGTGATAAGTCAACAACATGTTCAAGCCATTTATGGTGAACACGTATTGGTGAACCAACTCACAGATCCCTTCTATCTATAGGTAATTTCAACCCTGCATACCAGGACTTTCCATTCAGTTCAGTGGAATAAGAATCACAGAATCATAGAATCATAGAATCGTAGAGTTGGAAGAGACCACCAGGGCCATCCAGTCCAGCCCCCTGCCATGCAGGAAATCCAAATCAAAGCATCCCTGACAGATGGCCATCCAGCCTCTGTTTAAAGACCTCCAAGGAAGGAGACGCTATCACCCTCCGAGAGAGTGCATTCCACTGTCCTACAGTCCTTACTGTCAGGAAGTTCCTCCTGATGTTCAGGTGGAATCTCTTTTCCTGTAGCTTGCATCCATTGTTCGGGGTTCTGTTCTCTGGAGCAGAAGAAAACAAGCTTGTTCCCTCCTCAATATGACATCCCTTCAAATATTTAAACAGCGCTATCATATCACCTCTTAACCTTCTTTTCTCCAGGCTAAACATCCCCAGCTCCCTAAGTCGTTCCTCACAGGACATGGTTTCCAGACCGTTCACCATTTTAGTTGCTCTCCTTTGGACATGCTTCAGTTTCTCAATGTCCTTTTTGAATTGTGGTGCCCAGAACTGGACACAATATTCCAGGTGTGGCCTGACCAAAGCAGAATATAGTGGCACTATTACTTCTCTTGATCTAGACACTATACTTTTATTGATGCAGCCTAAAATTGCATTGGCCTTTTTAGCTGCCACATCACACTGTTGACTCATGTTCAACTTGTGGTCTATTTGGACTCCTAGATCCCTTTCACACGTAGTTTCATTCAGCCAGGTGTCCCCCATCCTATATTTGTGCATTTTATTTTTCCGCCCTAAGTGCAATACCTTACATTTCTCCATGTTGAATTTCATTTTGTTAGAATCACTGTGTACACAATCCTCAGTGAGCATGATGTTTTTCGTATAATAATATGACCAAACATGGAAGCTCATTTATGCAGGAACTTGATGTACAGATCAGGCTGTTTTTAAGAAGGACTGACTTCAAGATTGGCAGTTTTTTTCTTTATAACACAATTGTGTTTTTCTTCATACAGTAACACAATTGGTGTTTGATTTCAGATGGTGGGTACACTTCCAGCTACTACAAAGGCACCTTTAAACGGTCTCTGGAATTAATTCAAAGCAAATCATATGAACAGTTAACCATGTGGTTATTTTCTATATTTATATTCTATTGTGAGTTGATCATTAGCATCTCACCCTGTATCTAAACCTGGCTGACAGCAGGATTTTGGGTGGGTGGGTGGGTGGGTGGAGTGTTTTAATGTAACTCTTCTACCTGAGAGCCATTAACAGAAGATGCCAGGAACTGAACATGTGTTCTAAGACTATATGCCCACCCCCAAATGTTGTGTTCAGATTATCAGATTCATGCAAGTGACCTAAGCAGGGTGCCTAATTGTTCTTAAAAACAACCCAGCTCTTTTATTGTGTAACTAAAAGACAGTAATGCTCTTTTTTGTAATATTCCTGTCCAATTAGATTTCCTCTGCAAACCTCTTGCCTTAATCAGGAATGACACTCTGGAACTGTATTTGCAATCAAGAAGCAGTAATTCACCAATGTGAAAATTAAAATAGAAACCAGCCCTACCCATGTATCAGATAGCTGTCGCCCCCAAACTCTGGAACGACCTGCCGAATGCGATCCGTCGGTTGACATCATTAGACAGCTTTAAAAAAGCTGTCAAGACGGATCTCTTCCGGCAGGCCTTTCCAGATTAACCATCCCGGCCTGGGCTCCCTGATCCCCTCTTTCCTCTCGTGGCCCCATCTTCAGTGATGGTTGAGGATCTCCAGAGGGACACCAGGGTTTTTAGTTTGTTTTAACTATATTTTATGTTTTGATATTGTGTTTTTAATCTGTCATATTTTTTAATACTTTTATAAGGAGGGGAGGGATTATAATGTTTTTAATTTTATATTTTACTCTGTTATAATCACTGTTGTCAACCGCCCGGATTGGGTAGTGAAACTTTGGTGTGGCTTCCTCAAGCCTTTTCAATGGATCTCCTATAAACACCAGCAGTGCTCTCTTTCTTCCTTTTGAAACTGCTGGTATGGCTATGGTTCTCCATTGTAGGAAACATAGCTGAGAAAGGAGCCTGATTTCTTTCTTTCTTTCTTTTTAAGCCTGCTGCTTTTGTCTATATGCCCAGGATCCTCCAACCAGCATAGTGTATTTTGGAAGAGGCAGGGCAAGCAAGTAAAATTTATAACTTCAAATGGAATCCTGGAAGATTCTTCTCAGGTGGGCTATTCACCTAGTATAATGGATGCCTGGGTTCATTTATTTAGTATGTTTATTCATCCCGGAAATGTGTTTGCTTTTCTCCCCTTCTCCCTATTTTTCTCCCCAGAGCAGCAACTTTGGAAGGTAAGTCAGGCTGAGCACATGATGCGCCCAAGTAATCGTCATTACTGAATGATGCTTTGATCACCACTCCTGTTCTTAAATATTACACCCTGCTGGTTCTAAGCGTTCTTTCATGGTACATAAAAAGCTAATGTTGCCATGTTGGTGCACAATATTGCTTGATGAGCAATAACTTTATTCAGACCAACCAAAATATTGCCAAATAAGTGAGCAATCTTGCTCAGATTTCTCCCTCCTTTT
>NC_056526.1:12605512-12623012 GCF_019175285.1 Sceloporus undulatus | reverse complement strand
GCCTGGTCAGACATGAAAGATCGGGCCTGATTCCATGGTAAACAGCTAATACCCCAGGGTAATTTACCCCTGCTTTGCCATGGGATTTCCTGAAAACTCCATGGCAAACCCCGGCTGTTTACAGGGCCTCCCATGCTCCTTACCTTGTTGCACAGCCATTCTTACTCAGAGCCAGGTGCCCCATTTCTGCATTAGAGATGGTGATAGGTTTTTTTTGGGGGGGGGGGGAAGAGTGATGGCACAGCAAGGGAAGGAGTGTGTACCAGTAGTGGGTCCTGGATTGGCATGGATTCCTGTGCCAACCTGGGGGCCAAGCTGGGTGAGCATCACGGCCAAGTTAGTATGTGTTAAGCCCATGTTATCCTGGTCCATCTGCTCAGCCCCTAAAAGAACTTGAAAGTTAGCTCAGCATTTTGCATCATTTTGGTTTGTCTGTATAAAGTTTTCACCCAACTGAGTGGATTTTGCAGCATTCCTCAGTTTCTACAGATGACAGTTAGGCAATCCACCCAGGCTCTTTAATCAAGATAAGGGAGAGCTGGATCAGGAGGAAGCTCACATGGGCAGCTTGGCTAGATGCCCCCTGCTCTTGCACCCAAGTTGCTTTGAGTTATTTTACTCTCAGACTGCAAGGTTTGTGGTAGGGCCACAATGCAATGAAAAGAAAGGGACATAGCAGGGAAATGGATGAAATGGGAAGGGGGAGGCACATACGTGGGGCAAAACCTTTGCACATCAACACCGCTTTCATCATAGCTATTGTCTGGTTTGTTGACAAAGTGCTATTCAATATTTAGTGAGAAAGAGATAGAAAGGGAAAAAGAGAGACTTTGCATGCTCCTCAGAGCGAGAGGAACCTTTTTGTGAACTTCCATCCTTCTGCTTTTGTCTAGGAATGGAAAACAACAACAAGGAAATAAAAAAGTTTTTCTGCTTGCCGTTTTTTCCCCCTCCTCTTTTGTCACTGCCTACCTGCCTGCCTCTCACTGAAGGCTCCCCCCCCCCCCCCCGGCCGCCTTTATTATTATTACTGCTTGTTAGTGCTGATTTGACATGTGCACATATTTATGCAACTCTATTGATAAGTGTCCCTTTTGTCAGATAAAACAGCATTGAGGGATCTAATGGTGAAGGTTAACTGTGCTTGGCTGCCGGAACAGCGCGCTACACCGATGCTGAGATTTCGTTTTGTTTCTTTCTATTTCCATAGCAGCTTTTTGTCTATCCCTTCCATTCCCCCCTATCTGTTCCTCTACCCCTTCCCCAGTTTGTTTTATTTAATAAGAGAGATGGAAAAACAGTGGCTGCTAAAATGGGGAGCAGGGAGGGAGGGGGTTGGAGAGAGAACAAACCCTTCTGAGTCTCCCTTTAAATAATGTGCTGTTAGTGCTCGTACAACACAGTGCATGGCTTTCTGAAATGTTTAGCCTTGATTTAATTCGTATTTAAGGTCTCCCCTCCCAGCACATTAATATAATGTCAGTGTAGAATGCATTGCATGCCGTAATTACTGAAGAGAGCAGTAGTTGGGGAAAACAGACGGTAATTGAACACATGGCTGTTTATTACAACAGGACAGTGCTCCTACGCTGGTATTTAGGGCATTAATAGGGAAGAATTGATTTGTTGTTTTAAGATGAATTCAATCACTGTTACTTAGACCTTTGTTTGCTGTGGCCGAGTTATGCTTTGTTTGTATAATGTGCCCGAGAGGTTTTATCCACCACAGTGTGGCATTAGTCATGTGGAGGGTTTGAGTGCAGAAAGCCTTTTACAGGAACAAAAGAGATTTTTTTTCTCTCCCTTTGGGGTTCTATTTATCTTCCTCTCTAGTTTTGTTACCCTCTAATCTCATGTGTGCCCCCTCCCTCTTTCTGTTTTTTACCATCCTGAATCATTTTTTTTTTCTGTGCAATGATCCTGTCTTCCCTTCCTCTCCCTCTTCTCCTGTCTCTCACTCTTTTCTAACTCAGGAATGGAGGTTTGAGTGACAAGTGGCAAGGTGGGGCAGAATACAGTGCAAACAGAAGGTGTTCTGCCCCAGCCTGCACACATACCCACAAAAAGAGTTAAGGAGAAATCAAACTCAACTTTGTGCTCTATATGGGGATAGGATTACTAATTCTAAAGAAAACGAAGCTGGTACCGTGCTGCTACTGCATGTCTGAAAGTTGCCAAGAGATTGTCTTTTGCCATTCTGAACATAGGCATAGGTTAGCCTACCTAACCTAGTATCATGTTTGCAACAGTGGACAGCCAGATTGCTCTGGAAATCTCACAAACCAAGCATGAAAGTAGTATCCTTTCCGTTTTTCCCACTGTCCAGTATCTAATATTCAAAGAATATTGTCTCAAAAGATGGAAGTGGCTTGTAGGTAGTGTGATATGGTGATTAACAAGTGTATTTTCTGTAAACTGCCCTAATCTCAAGTTTTTAGTAATTAATCTCACTAGGAGCAGTGCACAATTTGTTCCAGTACTTGGAAAAGTTATGTTTTTAGACTACAATTCTCAGAATCCCTCAGTTGGTATTTGACATCTAAAAGTGACTTATCTGAGTTTGGCCTTGGAGAAGGAGGAGGAAGCTAGAGATCGATGCTTAAAAGAGAAGAACTGAATTTCTGCAAATGTATCTAATCTTGTAGAACTTGGAAAAGTTTTTTTTAAGAATAAATAAATAAATAAATAAAGTAATTAGTTCACATTACACTTTACACTGGCTGCATCTGCACTGCAGAAATACAGCAGTTTCATACCACTTTAACTGCCATGCTATGGCATTCTGGGATTTCTAGTTATGGGAGCTGTTTAGCTTTCTCTGTCAGAGAGCTCTGGTGCCCAATAAACAAATCCCAGAATTACATAGCATTGAGCTGTGGCAGTTAAAGTACCATCAACTTGAAAAATTCATGCCAAAATTGCTCAATGAATGCTAAGATGCCCATAAAAATTACACTGAAAAGTGCTCATTACACCAAGAAATGAATTTTTCTCCATAGGTTAGATTACTTCTAAAATGTGAATTATTATTAATTGATTGATTTATAACCTGTTATTCCCAGAATGGGACCCTAAGGCATCTCTGAGCAAAATTAAAGTAGTTGCATGTAGTCAAAAATTAAAAACAGATATGAAAAGGCATACAAAATATATATCATATTAAAACACAATTATACCAACTACTGTATGATATTAAAATACTTTAATTTATTGCCATTGTTGTGGCAGTTGAAACAGGACTTTAAAACTGTTTCAATGTTTGTTTGTTTGTTTGTTATGACTATTTTAATGGTTTTACTTTGGGTTTTTTTTAGTGATTATGTTAGCTTGAGTTCTTGTCTTAGTGGAAAGTTGTTGTTTCTAACTTCATTCTTCAGCCTATGGTGACTCTATGAATGAGAAACCTCCAAGTCAGCCGGCCCTCAACTGCCCTGCTCCGATCTTGAAAATCCATGGCCTTAGCTTTTTGATTGAATATATCCATCTTGTATGCATTCTTCCTCTTTTCCTACTGCCTTCCACTTTACCATTGCTCATGCTGCCAACTTCTTTCTTTCAGTTTGTCTCAAAGGTGCTACAAGATCTTTTGGATCTATGTTTAACTATCTAAAAAGCACCAACCTTTTCTAGACTTCCTTTGCAAGCTTCCATTTTTGCATTTCCTTTGAATGGTGTTGGTCTGTATGCTATTTTTTAAAGCATGCTTTATCAAGTCTGCCAAAAGTGATAGATGCTTTTCCAACACAAGCATTCTGTTCCTTTTTCAAATCACAGGTTATCTTGTCACTGTAGGTCCAAGGTAACAGAGGATAACTACCTATGGAGGTGTGTCAGATAGGATGATCATAGGCTTTCATATGAGCCATTGTTTTCTTATTGCTGATCTTGGGGAGAACATATGGTCCATATCTAAAAAGTTGTCCAATACGTTTTCTAGGAGGCTTGTTTGTAAGTAGGGAACATGGTGTCATCTGGGGGGGAAAGCACTTCCTTGAATCTCAGCAACCTACACTACTGATGGAGCTATTAAGTAAGGAAGGTTATAAGTTCATTCTTGTTGTGGTATATACAGAGATCCCCATGCTAGCAGCACTAAGGCGCAAAAACCCAGAGAAAGAGTCACAAAAGAGATTTGATACAAGACTACAGCCTGTTGCACTTGTCATTTTTATTTATGAATGATTGGAGCTACATGATATTATGTATATTGTTGAAGAATTGGGCTTAATTAAGAACTTCTGAAAAACTTAGAAGATTCTTGAAGAGATACATTTTTCTGGCAGTATCCATAGTATAATTGTACAGTTGCCCCTCCTAACTCGTGGATCTGGGATCTGCGCCCTCGAATATCCGCGGAGGGGCAACCTCCGCTATTTCCAATGGCGAGTGCATCCAGGCTGCACGCACAGGGAATCAAGCCTATGCGGCTTGAATATGTGTGAGCCTCTGTATTTGCAGGAGAGGGGCAGAACGGATCCCCTGAGAAAACGGAGGGCCAACTATATAGGATTTTGTTTGCTCTTTCAGGCACTAGGTTTCTTGGGCAGATCTCTTAAGCTGCTGCCACACTACAGCGGTAAAGCAGTTTGACATCACTTTAACTTCCATGACTCAATCTATGAGATTTGTAGTTTGGTGGGGCACCAGAGCTCTCTGGCAGGGAAGGCTACATATCTCACAAAGCTACAAATCCCAGTATCCCATCACATTGAGACATAGGAGTTAAAATGGTATCAAACTGTTTTATTTCTGCAGTGTGGCGTCAGCCTTAAAGTCACTTTCCTTCCTCTCTTCTAGCTGGCAGTGAGTTACATCTGCTGATGATCTCCCAGCTGTGAAGCTGCACTTTGGTTTAAAGTAGATGTGACGTAGGAGTTCTGTAATATCTTTCTTCTTTTCCAAAATGGAGCCAGATGTTAGAGGAGTTATAGCCTGTGAACATCCCCAAATATAGACAGTTATGAAATAATGAAAAAACAAACAAACAAAGCACACAACCACTCATCCTACAAAAAGAATTAAAGCATTATGGGAAGCTTAGCTGATTTGTACAGCAGATGTTTGTATAGAGGAAATTTTAGCTATCTTTTTTAACAGGTGGGGAAAATACCAGAAGCCACTTGCACAGGAAGATGGATAGTTTTGCCATTCCAAAGCAAATCACATGCTATTAATCTAAGTGGAAGGATCTTCCCCCAAATGTGAATGAGCCCAGTTGTAATCAAAAAGACTTTATTCCCAAATCTTATCTTTTCTTTACTCCTCCCTGTTTAGTTAAAATGTATTTAGATACCCCTTGCCCAAGTGTCTGCTGCATAGAAATGCTTTTGGCTTTTTTCCATGGGATATATGGAAACGAACTGAGGAAGGAACGAAATGCATTTGTTGTTCTCCTTCCTATTTAGCCAGTCTTACAAGCACAGATGGAAAACATATTCAAAAACATTTTTAAAAAAAAATGCTTGAAAAATATGTTTTTCGTGTGTCAGGAAACTGATGGGAAGAATCCTAGACTGATGAGAATCTTCACAGTTTGAGATGTCTTCTGCACCAGTTGTGTTCCACAGAAAATACCATTTTCTGTGCATGAAACAGCTTTTCTGGGTAGAAAATAATATTTAAATATAGAAATACTAATTCCTGTGCCATAAAGGTGGTTTTTTGTACAGAACAGGAGCTGTAATTGGGAATATGTACTGTGTAAAATTTGCACATGGCTAATTTTAACAGAAAACAGTATTTTCTGTGCAGAAAGATAATATTTCAATGCAAAAATATTAATTCATGAACAGAAAATGTTGTTTTCTGCACAGAAAAAACACCTGTAATTGGGGATTTGTTCAGTGCAAGATTCACATCTGGTTGATTTGCATAAAAACATTTTTTGCCTTGAAATATTATTTTCCACACAAAAATGATGTTTCTTGTGCACAGCATGCGGTTTTCTGTGCAAAAGAACTACATGCAAATTTTGTGCAGAACATGGCTCCTAGATATGGTTGAAAAACATGTATATTGTATATTTTATTTTATTAATATTTCATATATTTTATTTTATTTCTATCTTTTTATACTCTGTAGCATTTATATAGAAGGTTATTGTATGTATTACTATGTTTTGAGGTATTTTGAGATGGCCCTAGGACTATTCCATAAAAATTTATTGGTGGTTGGTTGAAAAACGACATGCTTGCTCCATGTACATCTTTTCCAGTGAAGATTTAGTGATACATTTTTTAAAAACCCACAATGATGAGGGACAGCAATTCCCCACCATACTTTAATGTCAGGAATTGAAGCTGCTGTAGCTCTTGAATTGGTTGCTAAGAATGTCAGGCAGAGATTCAAGTTGTATACCATAGCAATGGAAAGGATATTTATTTTGGGGGGGGAAATAGTCAGAAAACAGGAATCCTAGACTGATGAAAATCTTTGCCATTCAGGCCTTATTCTGCACAAAAATTCACATTTGCATTTTTTCTGCAGAACATAGAATTTTCTGTGCAGAAAATATGTTTGTGCACAAAAATATCATTTTATCTTTAGAAAATGATGTACTCTATGCAAAAAGTGCTGTTGTCTGCACAAAACCACAGTTTATGAATTTTGCCCAGAATAAGTCCTGAATTGCAAATAAACTTTGAAGACTTTCTTGCCATAGAAAGAAAATTCTTAAAAATTATTTTCTTTTGAGAAAAATCTGGTAAAGAATTGCATGCCTAGTTAACATCAGCTTCAGCTATTATACCAGCTGTGCCCCTCCTAGAGCTACAGTATCTAAAGATGGTATTGCTTGTGCTGATAACCTTAAGGATGGAATTCTGCTGTGTGCTGTACATTGGGCTACCTCTGTACCAAGTTTGTAAACTTCAATTAGTTCAAAACATAGCAACCTGATTGATTGCAGATATATGTAGGAGTGATCATAGCACACCAATATTAAAATCACTCCACTGGCTGCCAATTAGTTTCCAAGCTAGGTACAAGATGTTGATTAAATCCCTACATGGTCTGAATCCAGACTACCTATGTGATTGTCTTCTCCAATATAATCCACCTTGTACACTCAGGTCCTCAGGGGGACATTTATTCCAGTCAGCCAGGACTAGGTTGGCAACTGTTATCAGACTTTTTTTTGAAGCCACCTCTAGACTGTGGAACAACTCGCTAAAAGAGATTCACCAGCTGAATACACTGTCTGAATTGAAAACAGCAGGGATGTAGCCAAGGGGGGGGGGGCAGTGCGCCACTATGACCAAGCCCCATTATAATGGTGGCACTTAGTTTGAACCCCCCCCCCTTCCTAAAATCCTGGCTACATCCCTGAAAACAGCATTAAAGACCAGTCTCTTCCAGCAGGCCTATCCAGATGATTTTTGAATTGTGAATTTTAAATTATGATATTTAAAATATGGATTTATTGCTTTAATATATATTTGGGTTAATTGTTCTTTTAAGTTGAGGTTGTGTGCTTTTAACTGATGGTGTATGTTTTATATTAATTTGTTATTGTTCCTGCCTCGATCCATGGGGAGAGGTGGGTAAAGAAATCACCATCACAAATCACCATCATGCATCACCAGCTAGCTCTGGTCAATAGTACGATGTGTAGGGTTCAGCTATATCAGCCAAAGAAACTTCTGTGTGCCAAGAGATCAGAAGAGATACTCATCCCAGGTTCTTAAAAGCTTCTGTGTCAGCTAGTATATTTACTGCTTCTTTGTGAATACAGACACCTTTGCAGTCACCTTGTGCAGTGGGCATCTGTCACACATAGAGCTTTATTGCCATACAATTCTATTATAGTATTGTACAAAGCTCTGCTAAGTGTTGCTGCAAGTTCTAGAAAGCATGTGCTGTTTGTATGTCTGGTTGCCCCATGCTTAAAGTGAATTATTTCCCCCTATATTGTATTTTTAAATTAGATCAGTCAATGGGGATCTTTAAGTAATACCAGGTAGTGTTACCCTGCCAAGCTGGTTGTGTCCAATAAAGCTTCCAGTTCTCTGGCTTAATACTGAGTCTTAGTGAATTAATTCGAGGCTCATGGTGATCTAGGACATGACATATGCCAGAAGAAGAAACTAAAATTAGAGGCAGACTTTTGGCTGTGAGATCTGCTGCAGGCTACACAGGGCAAGTGAGGGGGAGGAACTGGGAAGTCAGCGACAGGCTGAAGAGTTGCTGGATAGGGAGATCATTCCTGCAAGCTGGACAATTTTTGTCTGTGTGTCTGTGTGCCTGAGATGCATAATGACCCTTTTTTTTTTGTATTGCATCCCTCTATGTTGAAGCAGTATGATATGACTGTTTCCCTGTTTAAAGCAATCAAATGAAAGTCCTTTATATAATGACAATGATGCCATCTTCTATGTGTAGTTTTCAACTGGTGCTCACTGAATGCATCTCCAAGTGAACAATGCAAACCCATTAGCAGATCTTGGGGTGTTTTTTTAACACTAAATTCCCCAAATCCCCCAGTGAGCATGGTCACTTGCTGGAGGATTCTGGAAATTAGTCCAAAAAGCAAATTCTCCCCACCCAGCTCTGCCAATTAGGAAGCACATTGCATCTAATATACATCTACCTCATATTTTCCCCAGTTACTAATGACATGTGTTGGTTCTTGTTTACATGTTTTCCATGGCAAACAGGTCAAATATAATCTACACTATCATTGAAAAGGTTGGCCTATCTAGTACAAACTGGGACCAATACAAAGATTGCCATAAGACTTTGGATCTGATCTGTCAACTATTTCAAATGCTTCCTTGAATAAACACTTAGGATTCTTTTGAGATGATTCAAGATCACTTGCTTTTAAAACTGCAAGTAGAAAAAGAGATCATGGGTTGCAGTATTGGGTGTTTAATCATCACCCCACCCCATCCCACCTGAGACCTTGAAAAGGTACAGACAGTCATATCACATAGCTCCTAGCTATATGGACCAATAATTTGACTTGAGATAGAGCAGTTTTGTTGGCCACATATTTGGATGGCATGATTCTAGCCTCAAGGATCAGAAGACTTGGTATGGTTTTAAACATTTTAAACACAACACTGTGTATCTTCCTTTTGTATAGGAAAGAATGCAGTTTTACTAAGCAACAGCTATTTTTGTCAAATACTGTATTATGTAAATGCTTGGGTCTAGATATAGACTGTGTCCAAGGTGAAGAGCTATTCCATAATTAGAGAATGCAAGAAGTGTGCACTTGTAGTAGATCTCAGTGTATTGCTGGTCCCTGCACCTCAAGAAGTCTCTAGCAGTCCAGGAAGCAACTGTAACTATATGGAGGGTTAAAACTTGTAAAGTCGAAGGCTTTCATGGCTGGCATCCATAGTTTTTTGTGGGTTTTTCGGGCTATGTGGCCATGTTCTAGCAGAGTTTCTTTCTGACATAATCATGAACAAAGGAGTTGAAAGAGAGATGTGTTTCTAAAAATACAAATGCATTTGAAATCAAATCCATCTTGGTTAGCATTAATCAGACTACAGAAAAGATTAATTAGGATGACAATACCTGTTCTGATATTTTAAAACAGGCTATGGCCAAAACCAAAACAAAACAAAAAACTAACATTCATTTGCCACTCATGATCATGGAGGGTAAGCCCAGAGGGGGGGATAGATTTAATGCCAGGAAGGACCACAAAAGGGTCCTAGAGAAAATCAGGCCTGAACACTCACTAGAAGCCAAGATGACTAAATTGGGGCTGTTATACAATGATGTGACTCATTGGAAAAGACAATAATGCTCAGTAAATGTGGAAAGCCATGTGGATGGACTCAATCAAGGAATGGCCCTGAGATGCAAAATTTGAGCAGGGCAGTTAATGACTGGATCCTGAAGGTCTCTTGTCCATAGCTTTCCCATCAGTCAATGGCCCTGTCTGCATAGGCCAAATACAATGGCATCTCCCCATTCCTTTGGTGGAGGGACCAGATGATACATGACATGGCTCAAAAACAGGTTCTGATATGAGCAGACCAGACAATGGACAGCCCATTGAGCACCATATCTGGCTTTCACCCTTCCTATCATGTTTGTTTTTAAAGTCTCTGTTTATTCAGATCTGCCAGGAAAATTTGGAGCCCTCCATCCTGATGCCAGCAGGCTGTTTGAAATGAGTCCCAATGGCCACATAAGCATTGCTGGATTTCATTTTGATCTCAGAGCTAAGCAACCAGCAGTTGTGGTAGATGTGCCGAGTGGCTCAGTGGGATGCATCTGTGGCCAGCCACTCTTCTTCAGACTGGTGGGCTTTGCAGTGGAGGAGGGTCAGGCAGTTCTAGAGGCAACATAATCTGGGCTGCTCCACTCCATTGCAGACAGGGCTGAGGACAATTTGATAGCAAATAAGAATAACAGTGAAGTTTAGCTCAGGTTTTGAATGCAGGCTGAAATTAAGCCTTTGAGTGCAGTTTATGAGCATTTTTAGGTGTGACATTTAGTTTAAAGGTTTGGTTTGGTGGTTTTTTTAAAGGTTTTGGGTTTAAAAACAAACAGAATGCAAGCCTAGAAAACCTGCACATTGTGCCAGATTCGTAGTTAGCTATATTCTTGTATTCTCAAACTGGATCGAAACATCTCAGTGTCTTTGCAATGTTCCCTTCTCTTACTCAAAACAAAACTGTGCAATCTTGGAAGGATCAAATCACCTAGAGTTTTTAACTGGAGTCTGATATGACCCAGTAGTTGAACCATGTCTGCTTGTTTTGTAAACAAGACCTTCCAAATTTAATTGGCTTCCAGAAAACATCAGAAAACTAGCCAAGGAAGTCTATGCTGAGGAAAATGTGCATATCTTCCTCAGCAACAAAGCATCAGATAAGAAGAAGGTAAACTAGCAAATCAAATATCTTTGCCTAAGAGGATGAACCATTTCCCATGACTTTACAGGCTGCCTGCTGTATCCACAGATTTCTTATCCACAGACTCAACCATCCACAGCTTCAAAATATTAAAAGATATAGAAATTCCAAAAGAAAATATTGATTTTTCAATTTTTTAATAAGGGACGCTATTTTACTATGCCATTGCATTCAACGGGGCTTGAGCACCCCCAGATTTTAGTATCCACAGAGAGTCCTGGAACCAAATGACAGCAGATACTAAAGGCCCACTGTGTTTAGATTCCACCTTGTTCTCAGTGCTGAAACTCAAGGCAGCTATAAGCTAAAAGGTAACACAAGTGAAACCACATGTAGGTAAAAATCAAAACCGTTTAAACCATTTATTTATAAGCAAAGTTACAGCAAACTAAGAAAGATTTAGTCTTGTGAAACTATCAGTTCCTGATAGCATACTGGAATATGAAAGTCTTCTCCTGTTGATGAAAGCATACAAGAAGGGAGTTACTCTGCTGTCCCAATGAAGGAAGTGTGGGAGTAGCCATGGAGTAGACTCTCTCGTATACTCCCACTGAATATACTTGACAAGCCAAAGTCGTCCTATCAGTAGGAGTTATCTACTACTACTAAGAGGTGCAAATATAACCTTCTCAATAAACAAAGCCAGTAAAGAATAAATGTTATGGAGATAGCGAGTCAGGCAAATATTATTATTTTTTAATTATATATTCATTCTTTTATTTAATATCCTGCATTTCTCCCTGCATGGGAATATTACATACAGTTGGTCCACCATATCCATTGATGCTTTATCCACAGATTCAACCATCCATGGCTTGAAATATTTGTGGTGGGAATCATACAAATGTGTAAGACTGCAATTTATTTTTCTTTTGCCTCTGTTTTTCTGACATCTTGAAACATTAGCTAAGTAGAATTGGAGAGACCAAATTTTTGCTGACATGGGCTGCATCAGCACTGCCAAAATAACCCAGTTTGATACCACTTTAACTTCCATGGCACATAATTTTGTGAGATATTTAGGTTTTTCTGTCAGAGAGATCTGGTGCTACAGCAAACTGCAAATCCCAGGCTTCCATAGCATAGAGCCCTGGAAGTTTAAGGCCCTGTACACACTGACCATTAAGGCCAACATGGGGGTGGAGTCAGGGCGTAGTGTCTTCACAATGCATGCCTGACTCTGCCTCCAGGATGCCCTGATGTCGTGCACCGCTCCGTACAGCGAGCACAATCATGGTGAGCCTGTGGGCCCATCTTCTTCCCCAGAGATTCTCCAGATAGCCAAAAATGCCTATTTTTCTCTGTGTGTTTCAGTGTTATATAATGCACTGGAGCCCTACAAATTATTTAAAAAGTGAATTGTCACTTCCAGAAGCTTCCAGGAGAAACTATTCACCTTAGGGGGCAGAAAAAGGACTGCCCACAGAGGCTAGATGGGATGAGGACCTCAGCCTTGGTTGCCAATTGCAGTCCTAGTGGCACACTCCACCTATGCCTGCTTAATGCTAATTATAAGGATTCAAAGCTAATTTTCATGTTGATTTGATTCTCGTATGTGCACTGTTTGATGCAACAATTAGCCATATATATTTTTAAAGTCGCTTAAAATATTAAATATAAATACCAAAAATTACACAATCTTATTAATATCACACAAATCTCAATTATCAGACGATAACTTAGGAATGTAAATAATTATTTCAAATGTTATCATTCTCAACAAGAAAAGATACTTTGACATGCCAAGAGACTTCATTAAAGCAATTGCCAGCTTCATGAGATTTATTATTCATTGTCAAATATGAAAATACCAGTAATACCGTCACCCAATTTTTTCCTGGATTATATGTAAAACATATTTTAGACTAGTACAAGCCAAAGGATGCATCCATACTACAGAAATAATTCAGTCTGATATCAATTTAACTCATGGCTCCATGCTATGGAATTCTGGGAATTGTAGTTTGTTGTGGCACCAGGGCTCTCTGACAGAGAAGGCTAAATGTCTCACAAAACTAAAGTTCCCAGAATTCCATAGCATGGAGTCATGTCAGTTACTAAATAGTTGATACAGAATACTGGCCATTGATTTGGCTGGTGTGGATGTCTAAAAAAATCATTTCATTTAACAGTCTTTATAAAAAAAATTCTAAAATTGCTTCACAAATTCAACCAAAGACATTTGATTTAAAAAAAAAATATCAGTGAGAGTTAAAGATTCATCAATTCCTTACTGGAATTGACTTAGCTTTGAAGCCTTCTGGGTAATATTGGGGTAGCACTAGCACTCAGCCAAAGACATCTTTAGGTTTTCTGTACGTCAGGGAGAAGGGTAGCAGTAGGGCCCTATGTGCCTCCTTGAGTTTCTAGGAAGGAAATGTGTGATATAAAATATGTAAGATATACGTTCTTTACCTTATTCAAACATTCCATGTCTTACCTGGAGGAGACCTTCTCTGATGGGGAAGAGGAATAGGAGAGCCCAGATGACATGTTTCAGTCAAATACATTTGACTGTACATTGTAGGTTAAAGCAGCAGCACGAGAGCAGGACCTGCCTTGATGTGCTTTGAAAAGACAACCCTGAGCTAATTAGGCCAGTTGTGCTGATTTACAGCTGGCTATACATTAGCGGATGCAGTGGCTTAGTGCTTAAGACACCAATTCTGATTATCGGAAGATTAGAAAGTTGGCAGTTTGAGGACCGAGTGCTGCATGATGGGGTGAGCTTCTATCACTAATCCTAGCTTCTGCCAACCTAGCAGTTCAAAAGCAAGCAAATGCTAGTAGATAAATAGGTACCATGTCGGTGGGATGGTAACAGCCTTTGGTGCAGTCATGCTGGGCACATGACCACCAGAACAGTCCTCGGACAATGCTGGCTTCCTCACACTTGGCTTGCTCCATGGACTGTTCTATTCCATGACTCCTTTCTTAGTTTTGGGCCTTTCTTGGACTACTTTTTGTACTGAGCCATCTTATAGACCCTCTGTGTTTAACTCTGTTTGGGCTTTTTTCTCTACTACTTGTTTGCTTGAAGCATAGGCAAACACTCTAGGGCACACACCACAATGAAACAGGACTGTCTAGACTCTAGCTGCACTAATACATGAAGCATAAAAGCCACAGTGTGGCTAATAGTCAATGATGGTAGAGTTCAAATACCTTATTGTATCCCAGCCTTCCTCATCTTGGCACTCTTCAGATGTGTTGGATGGAAACTCCCATCATTATCAGCTATCATGGCCATTTGGAGAACACCAAGTTGTGGAAGGATGATGCATACACTTACCAAAATGTAAATCATCCTCACAGGAGAGGGTTGTCTTGCCAAATTTGTGCATTTAATGTGGGAGGGGGATTGTATGAGGGATATATTTTCATGAGAAATATCTTACTGTGTGCAGCTTTGCTTGAAATCAACTGGAATATGCTGACTGCTATTGATAGTGTAATAGTTCAGTTCTTTTTTAATGCTTGCATTTTGTATGTTTTTAACTGCATTGTTCTTTTAAATTGTGAGCTGCTTTGAATGCCAATTTTTTGGGGGGAAAGTGGGATATAAATAAATAGGAGCAGGAGGAGGTTACAACTTTTGGACTCAGCAGTATAAGAACCCATTGAAAGAACAATAATCGGCCACTATATGGGTAAATTTAAAGATGTCTAAAACATCACCTGTATTGGATGCTGACAGCTTACCATTGCAAGGCAAGACTGGAATCCCAATTGGCCACTAGTTCAGACTTACACAGTTGGACTGAGTGGTATATTTTTACAGTATTTTTTTTTAAAGAGAGGGAAAGACTAAAGATGAAAGATACTGCATCGTATCTAAAAAAGGAAAAGTAGAAGAGAACATGGTCTTGAAATAACCAGAGGGAAGAATTAAAATTGATGACAAAGAGATTCTTAAATGTCTCTTAAGGGAGGGAAAGAGAAAGATTTAGACATTACAGGTGTTAGCCACTTTAAACACACATAAGAACAGACAGAATATCCCTCTAGTGCCCACCCTGGTTGTATGGAAACTGGTTTTTAAGTACATAAGAATTGATGTCAGGAGATGAAAGCTTCGACATTCAGTTCTACTCTTGGTTGTCACAGAGAGCTCCGAAGCCGAGACAGATGGCTGCTGGTTTAGTTGTGTGCGTGGGAGAGAGGAACCTTCCACATGTGATTTTTAATTTTTTTTTACCATTTGGTAGTAATTAGTTTGTTGTATAAATTAACATTAAGTGATCCATTCTTCAGGCATTGTTTGTAATTATCTTCTTTGAGACTCTGAGTTGTGTAAAGATGGCTTTTTAAAAAAAAGCAGGGAACAAACTGCCTCTTATTTTATCCAAGGATCGGAATGTATCATTAGACAAAACTGAGCCACAATTATTGTGAACTAGATTGACAAAGCAGTTTGAAATGGCAGCTTTTAATTTTAAAATAGCAAACAAAGGAAGGATAACTTTTCCTAGGACAAGGTGGTCTTAAAATGCAGCAGACATACAGTTTTCTAGAACAAAACATAAAGAGAAATATGGTTATGAGAATTTGGGGGTACTATTAGTAGTGAAGTAGTATGGAGACATGGTTATGGGCTGAAACCAACATTGGGCTACTATTCAACTGCTAGTGTGATGGAACTTCTCCTCTTACACTACCAGAAGTTGTTCTGTCTGTTGAAGTACTCCACCTGAAACTGTCATATATTCCCTGGGTTATTAGATTCAAGGTTCACTTCAGAATAATTTGTGTAGCCTGCTGTATATGTCTGTACATCAACTCTGGAAAGTTGAGGTAAGATGAGGTAAGATCTTGACTTGAATCGCACTGGTGTTGTACATCTGTGCACATTTTCAGTGGATGTACTATATATATATATATATATATACACACACACACACACACACACACACACACACACATTGCAGTTGATATATTCAGATCATGGCTGCATAAGCAAAGTCCAACAAGTCCACTTCATGAATCCTATTATTGGTCCTGACTAGAATGGAGGTACTGAATCAGTTGAATTCACCTATATGTTGACTAAACATTCAACAATTGATTCCATGGTCTATGTGAATTCGGAGTGCCATGTGTGCCTCCTTGAGTTTACACCCTGTTTATTTAAATGTAAGACATGTTTTTGTGTTATCAAATTGAAATATATCCTTCCCTTTCCTGGCTGGTGATTGTTATGCTCCTTCCCACACACACTTCAAAATAAGAATGAAATGACAGATCATTTGGAGTGATGGCAGTGTTTTGTGCCCTCAGTCTAGCTTGTCTTTGTGACATTCATCTTACATCTGGATCTGATTGGCTCTACAGTGACGTCATATCATATTCTGTTTATATGGTTACTTATTGGCTTGACTGTCTTCTGAAAGAAAAAAAATTGCAACTCAGGGAAAGCAGCAGCTCTGCACACTGTGTGCACAATGTAAGTGTGTGAGCTCCAGTCTCTACTTGTGCATTAAATCTTTTGGTGTGTCAAAAATTCAGCACAGCCATGTTTAAAGAAAATGAAAGCTGCATCTGGTTCAGGAGAGGATATTCACTCTTGGAATGGGAAAACCTTCATGGTAGTGAAGTGTAATAGTGACCCAGCGCTCCTTTTCAGCAGTTGCTTCTAGACTCTGGAATGACCTGCCAGATGAGATCCGTCAGATCACCACCTTGGAAACCTTTAAGAAGGCTATTAAGACGGATCTCTTCCAGCAGGCCTTTCCAGACTAGGTCCACCTCTATTTTCCTGCCTCCTCCCCCCCTCCACTTCTCTCGCCTTTTCTTCATCTCTTTTTCCATAATATCTGGTCCCCACTATACATTTCCATTTATTTTAACTGTGATTTTATACTACTGTTTTAATATCTGTCTGGTTTAATCTCTTTTTAGTCTTACTATGTTTTTATACTGGGGGGAGGGATAGGGGTTTTAGAATTTTAACTGTATTCTCTTTTATTGTTGTAATCCACTTGGATTCCAAGAGATTAAGCGGAATATAAATAAATATTATTATTATTATTATTATTATTATTATGGAGGGACATGTACCCATGGGCCAATCTAAATATCTGAACTTCTGATAATCTTCTGTTCTGTTGCCATAGAGGCCATCAGATGAATTTGCAATTTTAAAAAATGGATAATTATAAGCAAGTTGTTGATGGTAGTTTTATATCTGCACTGTCTCACAGATTGTGGGATTTTTGTAAAATAGTCATCCTATGTAAAGAAGTTAGGGAATTAATCCTGCCTAACACAGCCCTTGTTGGTTTATACATGCAACAATAAAAGATGGGAATGGCTGTACCGCTTCAGACTGTATTTGTGGGATATCACTTCTGAATGTTTTCTCATGAAGAAACTTCTTTGCACATAGAAAACTAATAGTGACTTGGAACTAAACTGGCTCAGAATCTTTTCTCCTCTTGTACTAGCTTGCTAGACATTTTTGAAAATTAGAGAATTGTGTAAAAATGACATTCCATTTGCAGTCTGAATTATTAATGTCAAATCTACTACCTCAGTGTTGTAACATATTTTAGTGGTCATTCAGTACTGATTTGATCATTTGTATGTTCAACGCTGTGTACATTTACAGAGCTTTAGAAATAAAG
>NC_056526.1:12600307-12605502 GCF_019175285.1 Sceloporus undulatus | reverse complement strand
TATTATTATTATTATTATTATTATTATTATTATTATTATTATTATTATTATGTCAGTTAGTCCTCTAAGTAAAAATGCATTAAGTGATATTATGAGAAATCTGACATACAACTCACACAAAAATACATTTAGCCATGAACTTATTCAGTCTTAAATTCTGGCCAGCAGCATCATAACAGTTCAGAGGAGGTTCATTGGCAGCAGTTACTACATTTCAAAGTTACAATCAGTAGCTGTATTAAATAGATTGCAGATTAGTACTTCAATAGTTCAGGGCATTCTGCAATGTTTCAATATCTGTAAAGTAGCTAAAGTCTTTATGTCAGAAAATATGCATTACTGGACATGGAACATATTTGTTCTCTGTGGTCGGCTATTGACAGCTGCATAAAATCACAATGAATAATACCGCCCCTGCAGTAAAATAAAGGAGGGAGTGAAACCTGATAATCTCTGTCTTTTTTGTGCAATGTCTTAAAACGAGCATTTAACAGCCAATAAATGAGGTCTGTTGGTTTAACCAAAAATGCAGCCTTGTGAATAGTTAAGGTGCTTAAACTCAAATAAATGAAATTTAAATGTGCAGAAGGTTGCAGAGATAGGATGTGATCCAACCAAAGTACTGAGATACCATGACCCCCCCCCCCTCCACTGTGGTAGAGTGTTGAAACAATGAAACATTGGAACAATGAGACTTCAAAGTGCTTATCTTTAGCTGGATCATGCCCTTAGTTAAGTAAAATGTGAGCCCCCATGATTTTTCCTCCAGTCTGCAGATATGGAAAGTCACCTATTATGAGTATGGAAAATGACTTTTCTAGCATACGGCAGCCATCTGTTCATGCCTTATAGGCAAGGTTTGTTTGTTTTTTTTAAAAAAAAAAATCTGGACAGAGGATGGCAGAAGATGCTTTATCTTTTAAATGCAGGAATTAATCATGTTTCAGATGCCATGAGATTTCTGTTAAAATCAAATGGGATGTTCTTATTCCTCTTGCCTTCTTCATCCCTTGCATCATACACCCCAATATTTTTTTTAAAAAAAGGGGGGAAAGGGAAATCAACTGAACATGGAAGGGAAATTGTCAAAGGCTTCTTGCTCAGAGGTTTTCCACACTCACCCCAAATTCTAGACCAGCACCAGAATTTGGCTTATATTTTTTCATTGCTTGTTTAAAAGGTGCAACCCAAACCTATGTTATGCCTTCACTACTTCTCTATCAGGACTGTAGCCAGACACTGGAGGTGGAAGACATACTTTGCATGCAGTAAGTCCCAGAAATCAATCCCTGGCATCTCTCACAGAAAGGTTAAAAAATGGTGTCTGAAACCAAGGAGAAATGTTGTCAGTTAACTTCAAGCAAGATAGGGTAGATGGAATGCAATCTAATTTTCTGTATAGTAACTCCATGAGGAGGACTGGATGTGTGGCTTTAAGCACAGCAATACTAACCGCTACATTTTGGGGCATTAAGGATGAGTTATCCACCTTATGCTTCACTTGAAGTGACCTGGGTCAGCCTTTGACCTTTGATCTCCAAAGTAGATGTACCAGATGTCAGAGGTTGATGACCCAGACAGGTTAGTTCATTTTTCCAGCCTCTCATTTCCTTTTGAATTCTCATCAGTAAAAATGGAGCAAATGCTGATTTTAACTGGATTGGACAGACAAACGATCTCATCTGGTACAAGACAGCTTCCCATACTCCTTGAAAAATGGTATGAGAAGATGCTTAAAAACAGAACATGAGAACATTCCAGATATTTTGAACTACAACTCCCACAGTCTTTTACCATTGGCCATGCTGGGAGCAGATGCCAACTGGTCTGATGACCAAATCCTCCTCCCAATGTAAACTATTTCAGCTACAAAACCATGCATTTGTATCATTCAAATTCCAAAACATCACAAGTGATTGGTTTTCATCATTAACAGTTGTCGAAAACCTAGTACTTAGATATGTAAACTCACCTACCTCATTTATTAAGATAAGAAGTCAAAACATGTCTACTAAATGTTTGAGGAAAATCAACACAATATAGTTAAACTACAAGGCCTAACAGTGAGTGAGTGAGAGAGAGTATCATGGCCATTGTTGGTATGCACAACATTTTTCATTTGACAGTCACAAAAACTGAATAGATAGAAGAAGGCTAAACAGTCAAAATGATACTTTCTGTCTAGATCTTGGACACCTTATTTTCTTTGGATTACAAGATCCAGAATCCCCATCCAGCATGGCCTTGTGGACTGAGGAAGGAACACATACCTGTATATACACACCACCCCACAAAGTGGAAGTCATCAGAAGATAGAAAAGGGCCACAGAATCAGACCAAAGGGTCACTTAATCCAGGATTTTGCCTGCCCAACCTGATGCCTACAGGGAGCTCATTATAAGGGCAGATGAGCATTCAGTCGCTCATGTTGTTACTCCCCATCAATTGGTACTGAATGAAGTACTGCCTCCAAACTGGCTGTTCTCCTTATATCCTATTGTCTACAGCTTCGTATATCCTTATTGTTATAGAGTTATCTGATGCCCTCTTAAAGCCACCTAGATTAGCAGGCATCACCAGACCCTGTAAGCAACAACATCCTAAATTACCTATATACTATATTAAGGTTGTCTATCCTTCCCTAAACGTATGTGTATGTGTGTGTGTTGTGTTTTAAAAGTTAACAGCTAAACTTCCTGCAGCACAGAAATCCTAGTGAACAGATCTGTGGCATGGAAGTGGGAGAGACGCATGATTAAATGTCCAGAGAAAGGCAGTCATTCCCCTTAATCCCACTCCATCTTTCACACTAGGCATAATTATCCCTGTAGAATACCTTTATCTCTAGCCAGTTCATTAGATAGTCACTGAATTATCGTTGTTATGAACAAGCGATGGGATGTGATGCATGCCAAAAGCACAATCCTTTTGCCTAAAAAAATAAAAGAGGGGTGAGTGCCTGGACCTGTGTTGCTGTTATGAATGAATAAGGCAGGCTCTTAAAACAATCATTTAAGATAAATGTTTTGCACATTTTCAGTCCAATATTTAATTTGTGGACTCAGTGTTGATCCAGGCTTTACTTTCGAGTGGAGTAGCATATATGGATACTGCTGTTGGCAAGAAAAAGTCACAACTTTATCAATTTACTCTGAAGAAGAGTTAGCCCTTGCATGTGTCCAGATTCAACCATCCTGCCTGGCAGCCAGTGAAAAAACCAAACACCCAATCCCAACTGTTGGGTGAAATCAGAATGGGAATCCACATAGGCAGAAGTCACTATGTGGTTCCCATGCCATATATATCCAACAGAAGGCTTTTGAACTTTGCTATCAGTCCCAAATCTCAAATCACATATTTGGGGAAGATCAGTGTTTGCACCAAATCCAGCACAGAACTAATTAAATACCCTCGGTTTTTTGTTTTATTTTGTTTTGTTTTTGCAGGAAGGGGTAGGAACCACCTTTCTTGTCTCTTGAGCTAGTTGCTTTCTCCATTGTGACAATCGGCGATGATCCTGCTTTTTATGGGGGTAGAATTCAGAGACATAGGCCCTTTTGACATGAGGCACTTACCGTGCAGATATCATTGCCCAAATGCTCCAGAAGTGCAGAGGTGGAATCACCGGTTGTGCTTCTGAAGCATCACTGAAGCACATCCCACTCTTCTCCTGTTGACAAATAATTCATGGAGCAGCCATTTCTTTAATAACAGGACTTTCCGTTATTACAAAAATGGCTTCTCCGTGAACAATTCATTGACGGGAAAAGAGCAAAATGCCTCAATGATGCTTCAGAAGCATGACCAGCAATCCCACCTCCATGCTTCTGGAGCATTTCGGCAACAGTATCTGTGCAGTAAGTGCCTCGTGTGAAAAGGGCCATAGCTATAGTCTGGAATATCAGTATGCAAAGGTGCTATAAGATCCCTTTGCATCCTGCTTTCTTTTGTTAAAAGGGAACACCAAATAAAGCTTTAGTCTACCTTTATAAAACTACTAAATTGTTCCCAAAGCACTGCAATATCGCTAGAAGCAAAAATCCAGACCATGTTCTATTTTATTAGTAATGGGGTAACAGAGTTATTATGCTGCGAACTATACCAGTTGCTCCTCTTTTAAAACAAACTAAACAGTATGGGTCACTTCTTAGCTTTCTTCTCTTACTCCCAGGATTGGGAGAAAGAAAGGCGTGTGGAACAAGGAGCAAGCTTGAGCACCATAAAGCTCAAAGAGAATACATTAATTAACCCAGGAGGATTGCTGTAATGCTAGAGTGAGAAAGCATGGCTTTGAAATTCATTGATCTCTAGCCATTCTTGGGTTTGGGTCAAAGACCTTGGACAAGGTGGAGGGAGAGAAAAGGGGAGGAGCGCAATGGGAACCAGATGTTCAAAGCCTACGGAGGTACTTGGCTTTGTTATTTTGCAACATATCCTCCCTCCCTCCCCCCCTCCCCAGCTTCTTTTCTTTCTGGGATCTATGACATTCTTTTCTGAAATCCCCTGTCCTTCGAAAAGGCACACACAGAGCAAAGGAGAGAATATTCTGGCTCTGTTACTCTCCCTCCACCCCCTTTGGCCTACCTTGTCGAATGGCCCTGGAAGACTAAACAGGTGTTATCTACTTTTGATTTCAGTGCATTTAAATTAATCCTGTCAGCTCAGCTGTTAAAACAACTGTCATCTCCAGCTGTTAGTAATTTTCGACTGGGCACTTTTACAGGTTGCCAAGTTTTCTGAGGCTGCATTGTGGATCTCTCTGTAAGGGCTGAGAATAAGTGTGTCTGTGTGCCTTGGTGTGGTTTTAAAGGGGAAACTGCATTCCAAACTACTTCAATATCAATTTTGAATAAGTATATCTTTGACATAAGACTGCCAAAATCATCAGAATGGACTGAAGAGATGAGCATTTGTTTTAGCCTTGTGCACACCAGTCTCCTAGTATATTTAATTCTATGCTTTTATAATTTTTAAAAGTGTGAACAAACATAGACAAAGGGAGAAGTTCAAGGAGAGCAAAAAAGGATGATGGCACATATGTATGTACATGTGTACATGAAATACCACCCATTTCATTTTCATTTGTTCTATGAAAGGAAATGTTTTGGGATTGCCCTACTGCAAATAGAAACCTTTATGTTTCATGTTTTTTCTTGGGACCTCAAGGAAGCATTAATAGTCACCCACCCCAGTCA
>NC_056526.1:12596776-12600297 GCF_019175285.1 Sceloporus undulatus | reverse complement strand
CTATCTATCTATCTATCTATCTATCTATCTATCTATCTATCTATCTATCTATCCCTCCCTCCCTCACAATTCTGTAAGGTAGCCACTGTTAGCAGGAAGAGTGTTATGTTATTCTTGTATTTTCTATTCTTTCTTCTCCTTTCTTGGGAGATTGTAAGCTAAGGAATATACTATGCATCTCAGTGATAAAGTAAATAAATTAGAAAAAGAGAAAGTATCCTAAGTTTTGAAAAGTATCCTAAAGCTTCTTCAGATGTGTATTGTGGGCTTGGTGTGACATCATTACATCGTATCTTCAGGACTGGTGTGTGTGTAAGTGTAAAGTCCCTGTTAACTTCTGAGTCAAGTGGCGTGGAACTAGACCAGAGGAAATATTCAAATTATTGCTTAGATACAACCCTAGGGGAAGCTGGCCATTCTGTGCAGAATTGTCAAAGTGCTTGAGGTGCCCTCCTAAGGGACAATGCTGACTCCAAATTGAATAAAACAAAAGCCAACTGCCAGGGGATATATTCAGAATACCACACACTCCTAAAACTGGGTGAATGTGGTCTTTTCATTCAAACGTAACCAACAAAATCTGAGGTGTTCTTTGAAAACAACAGTGATTGTCTTGCAACTACTTACACAACTTTGTCCCATTTGCTTAAGAGGAAGACTTATTGGAAGCTGCCAGGGCAAGTCCCAAATGTAGTTAATGTGAGAAAATGAATGAAGGAGAATCATGCTTAAGGGAATTTTAGACACAGGGGAGTTCTACATTTACATGTCTATTATAGATGCAGGTGTAAGCTCCTTTACTCTGTCTCTTTGTCTTTTCTTCGTCTTTGTTTTTTTTTACTCTCCCAGAATAGGAAGCCTTAAAAACAAAAAGCAACAAGAAACAAAGGGCCCTTATTTGGAATATAAGCAACAATTGCAGATGCTCTGTACACTGTCTCCTTCCTAGATTTGGAAGACATAATGAAGGAAACAGCTATATTTGTGATAGCATTATCTAGAGGTGGAAATAATATTTTAAAATATTCTTCCAAAATTGTTGTTAAATGTGGTTCTTGAATGTTCAGAAACCCCAGTGGAGAGAATCCTGTACTGGTAAAAATCTTTGCACGATGGCACTTACCCTGTATAAAATCTGCAAATGTCTTTTGTTGTGTCTGTATGAGTCAGAGGTCTTTTTCTCAAGAAATAACATTTTCTGCACAAAAATATTATTATATTACTTTCTTCACAGAAAATTCTGTCTCTTGTGTAGAAAATGCAATTTTCTTCATAAGAATACCATGTGTGAATTTTGAGCAGACACAGTCCCAAACTGTGAATAGTCTTCAAAAAAAAAGTACAGTTATCTCAAGACTCAGATCAATTTTCTTCCCCCAGAATTGATTCAGATGACATACCACACTTTGGAGGACATTATTTAGGAAGATTGCATTTTCCAGAAAACCTCCCCCCCCCCCAAGCCTGTTTGCAAAAGCACAATCAATACTTAAGGCCTTCTCTGGAATACTGCCTAGTGAATGTGGAACTCTTCACCCTAGGGCTGTTTCTGCACTGATGGGAAAACCCACCTTACAATTTGGGCTTCTGGATCTACAGGGCATATGCATAACCAGCACCCACAATGGGCCAATACTGGCAGCACTATCCACACGCTCTCTAGGCAGTGACCATCCAATTGAGTGTCGGTGTGTTGCACAGATGGTATTGTTTGCTAATGTGCACATGTGCAATCGGTTTGCACGTCTGCAAAAGGAATGATGCCAGAACAATATGAACTTGAAAGTGAAAATGTTGTGGTGGGAAGCTGGAAGTTCTGGGTGGGAAGAGTCAGCAGCGTGCCCACCTGCCGATGCTTCTCCCCTGCCCCTGCACTGACACTCAGTCTGAATGCACATGGGCTTCTCCAGAGTTTCTGCCCTGATCCAGCACAAAAGGGAGCTCTTTTTACTCTGGAAAATTGCCCTGGGACATGGATTGGGCCCAGTCATCTTCTAAACAGGTTATTGCGGGAAAATGGTGGAAATGTTTTTTTCCTCTGTGTGGAAACCACCTAGGAGGTCCAGCTGTGACTTCCATTTGGCTAGTGCATCTTTTTCCAGCAAGCCTTACATTGATGTGTTTCATAAATGTATTTTCTGTTTAATCCTGTCTCTTCAAATTTAATTTTCCAGTTTTGCTGTTGCTTTTGGCAGCAATCCTAGGGATGACTGTTTGTGGTGTAAATATACCAGCATAGGAATGGCAGCAAGAGGACAATGGCCATGAGTGCAGCAGTGACAAAAGAAACAAGACAGTGAAAGAAAAGGCTGATCAAATTTTATTTATTTCCCCTCAGCACTCTTGGAAAAAGTGCAACCTTTATTATAGTGCACCAGCATTCCAGCAGTTGTTGTTGTTGTTTAAATTCCCAGTGAGGGGGGAGCCATTATTGATATTTGATTATCTGATTGATTCATGATTTATTTGTATTTTTGTTTCAGAAATGTTCAGGGTCAGGAATATTTTGTTTCAAGGAGGACCAGCTGTCTGTCTTCATTTCCACAAGGTAGTTTGCCCCCCACAAATGTGAGAGGTATGGAGAAGCTTCTGGTGTGGAGAATTCTTAAAATAATCTTTGGGGAGGAAGGCCACAAATGTCCAGTTATAATTCTAGAGTAAATGAGATGGGCAGTGAAATTTCTCTTAAACAGAGAGGAAGGGAACACTTGGTTTTAAAATCAGAGGAGAGCAAGAATGTTACAGAGTCAAATACAGCAGGCAGTAAAAGACCACCAAGAACATGTGATTGCAAAGTGGGAGAGGTTTGAAAAGAAATCCTTAATATGAACATAGGGTGTCCTCTCTTTTATCCATGATGTGCTGGCAGGTGTAAAAAAACGATTTGGTTACTTATGTTTATTTAAGCACATTGACTTTATTAAGTCCAAACTTGTGTAAATAGATGCAGAGCTGTATTTTACCATGATCAATCATATTGGATGTCAGAGTTCCTATGGATTTGCATTCTGAAGGCATTTTTTTTTCTGTCAGGATATAAACTCATGCAAGTAATGCCAGCCTTTAACCATGTAAGAGCTAATACAAAAAGTTTCTTGGGTAGAAGGGCTGCGTGCAGTGTGAGTAACTTGTAAACAGCAAGGATTAATTGTGGCTTTCATATAATTTTGGCTGGTGGACCTTTGGATACTGCAAGGTAACACTTTGGGGTTTCTAAGTTTTCCTTTTATGTGGTTGCTTGTAAGACAGCTAGAGACTATTAAATTACATCCTCCCACCCATGCTGTCCTACCATGATTCTAGAGTAGTATTTTATATTTCTTATAAATCATTGACACAGTGCAGTACTAACTTAGGCACATTATAAAGCTAAACACATTTAACTGCATGTTGGGTTATGGCCCTTTTTTTCCATTTTGGACTTTAAGGTTGTATTGAGATACATTGGAGAAAGACTGGGAATAGCTTAGTGAACTATGTTCAACTCAGAGAACTGAATATTGTGACAGAATATTATAGCC
>NC_056526.1:12506908-12596766 GCF_019175285.1 Sceloporus undulatus | reverse complement strand
ATATATATATATATATATATATATATATATATATATATATATATATATATATATATATGAAAGGATGTCCTGTAGAAAATTGAGTGAGCTTGTTTTCTGCTAACCCAGAAACTAGAATACAAATCCGTAGATACAAATTACAAGAGATCCCACCTAAATGTTAGGAAGAATGTCTTGACTGTAAGTGCTGTTTAACAGTGGTATGAACTGCTCAGAGGATCATGGAGTCTACTTTTTGTAGGTCTTTAAATGTGTCGGATGGAGATCTTTTGGAAAGGCTTATGTTGCATAATCTTACATGGCAGGGAGTTGAACCAGATGGCCCTTATGATCCTTTCATCTGCATGATTCTACAAAAATATTGCATGCCACTTGACCAGCATCTCCACAGTGGCCATCCTCATAGTTATTCCAACCCCAGAAAGCAGGAGATCCATTATGCAGCCTCCACGGTCTGAAAACTAGCTGAGAATTCTTCCCATTAAATCTTCTCTGTGCTTCATAATATCTTCCGCAGTCTTACACAGCTTCCCAAATGAAACATCATCCAATAAATCTAAAGATGCCTGGATCAGTGTAAGGACTTGGCATTCACAGGCCTATTTCTAATTAAGTTCTAATATGGCACAGTGAGCTGTTGTGTGGGCGAATATTGTCACATGTACACTAAGGCCATCACTCAATGCGATACTAATTAACCAAGTTTTCATGAGAGGTGACAAAAGGAAGAGGGGAAAAAAACACCCTTCCAACTATGTTCTGGTATTTTTATCGTTGCTGAAAATATTATAAATAGGAAAAGTGAGAAATCTTGGCATCCTTATTATTTGGAGAAAGAAAACTCTTTCTCTCTCCCCCCTCCAAACTTTGCCCTATATTTTAGATGTTATTCTTATCCATAGTTGTGGGGAAGGACAAGGGACAAAGTGAAAGTGCTGCAATGATCCAGAACTTCATGTACACAAAAAAGTTGTCCATAGAAAGGGAAACATTTTCCCTCAATCACAAACTCTCATAGGCAGCTACTGGTTGAGGAATCTCCTTAAATGAAAAAGATGATTTGTTGATTGACAGATTGATAGATTATTAAAATAAATGAATGAATTAACACACATAACACACACACACTTATCCAAGCACTAAATTATTTGAAGGAGCTCTTTCTCTAGTCTCACTGCCTTCTTAGGCATATTTGGTAGGTACAAAGGAGAAGGCCATCTTGATGGCTGTTCCCATACTTTGGAATTCCCTCCTCAGAGAGGCTAGGTTGGCTTCTTCCTTGGATCTTTAAAATAATTGTATTGTTTTAAACAATTACTGGTGTTTTTGTATGTTTTTAATCTTTACTGGTTTTAATCATGTCTAAGCTGTCTTGAGCCCCAGTATTGAAAAAGAGGTGGAATAGTGGGATATAAAAGAATATCAATGAATAAAACAACAATGAAGTTATACCAGTCCTATCTCTGGAGTAAGCCACTGTGCTGTGGTGGTATGAGACTACACAAAACTCACTGAATGACCTTGGGCAAGTCACATTCTCTTAGCCTCAGAAGAAGGCAAAGACAATCCCTCTACAAACAAATCTTACCCAGAAACTCAATGATAGATTCAGATGGGAGAAGTTGCCAAAATCATGGGACACAGAGGTATGGTGGAAATTTCCATCATATTTATTTTGACACTAAATATCTTTGTGAGTCTTAGGAATCCTTAGGGAATCCTGCTGTGACAGATTTCACTCTGGTGTTTTGGACCCACTTTACAGGACAGAATTCACATATTAGAATCCATTACTCTTTCAGATGCTTATTTAGAAATAAGTGTCAAGTAGAGAGTATGTTTCTGGAGTCTTTTCTCTTTTCTTTCACACCAAATGAATTAAAAATAAAAAGAAACCATTCTCTCACTAAAGGTATCTTAATTTTCTTTATTTTTTCCTTAATCTCAATTTTATCTAAACAATTGGGCAATCCCCCCTTTTAAAAAGAATATTGTGTTTATACTTTTAAACCACATCTTCTAGTGTTCCAGAGGAGTGCAGTTTTGCTTCTAAAATACTTTAGGTGCAATCTGTATGGGATCTGTAAAAAATATTGCAGAGTTTGCACCTATCCAGGGTTCTTGGGAGTTACACATCTCTTCTTCTGAGATGTATAATTCCACTCCACTTTTCTCCCATTCATCCATTGGTTCCCACGTCCCCCAATCTTCCACCAGTAGACACTCAAAATTATGTATCTGTTAAAATTATGCAACTAAACATATTCTGTCTTCATTTGGCTTTGGGGCTTGCTTCTGTCCACCCCCCCCCCAACCTTCCAATTTGGATGTATTTCCTTAAATTTTCATTATACTTCTGGAAGTCTTGGCATTATCCTGAGCATGTAGATGCTACTCTATTGTTCCTCAATAGTCCCATTTTGGCTAAATTTACTGTATGTTCTTGCCAACAAAGTTTATTGTTTAGCATGTGGGATTGTGAAGATATACATACACTGGACCCTTCCCATCCATGGAAGTTTGGTTATGGGCTCTCTGCAAATGGGAAAAATGTGGATAGTTTAACCCCATATTATTCAGTGGCATGCATCCACATATACACACAACCATTGGATCATATGGGTCATAGCAATCTGTGGATAGTCTAATCTAGATTTCTATATATTACACTATCTGGATTGCTGCCAGAACTCGAACAGTATCGATCACAAGGAATATCAGGATATCAGAACATTTGCAGTGTAAAACTGATAGGACCATGAGTCTCTGGTTATTAATTAAATGGCACATTTAATTAATTAAATAACCTTTTCTTATACCAAGTTAACTTTTTTTTTAAAAAAATATGGCCAGTCTACAACAATGTAAAACAAGAAGAAAAACCCACATTAAAAAATAAAACAGAAATTTTTCCGTGATGTGATCTTCTTGCATTCTTTATTATTTGCTAGTAATTCGCAGAAGCCAACAAAAAGGGATAGGAACACACTGGAGTAGATAAATATAATCATGCACTGAGTACTCCGTAAACAAGTATAAGGTTGAGCAGACTACATGCTTTTGGAATCTACTTTGGCTTTTTTAAAAAAACTTGGGATCTCAAGATCCATCAACCAAGGTTTGTGGCAAAAGACATATGCTTAGAATTAAAGACCTGTTAGTCTTTAATTGAATATTAGAAGTGATGTGAATCCACAGTCTGTCACAGAATAACCTACTCTTGATTTTAGCAATATAAATTGAGGTCAGAAAGGAGGAGGAAGTCATTTTGTAGCTTCTTTGTGTTGAAATAAATTGGAGTTAGAAATCATAGCTGATGTGCTGAAGATTATATAGAAATCTCACAGTAGATCCAGGTCTACCTTCTCTCCACACCTGAGTTAGCCCAGGGGCTCTGCTGAGCCAAAGAGACTGCAAACCTATATGTCCCAGTTTGAAAATATATCCCATTGAATTCAATGAGGCTTATTCCAGGGATTGGGAATATTGGTTTTCAGACACACTCCACTGTCTCTGCTGAAGATAATAAAGATGTAATACCATGTGTGTACTTTTCTCTTTGTGTGTATCTCTTTAGCTGTGACATATAGTTTGAGTATAAAAGGAAGAGATGGCAATTCCTCTTCTAAGCACTTTTTTTTAAATAATAATAATAATAATATTTTTAATAATTTTAACACTGCTCCCTTTAACATCTAGAGTAATACATAAGATGATTCTTATCTGGGTTTCTGTGTCAGTAGTTTTATCTTCCTTATTTTCATTTTCATACATATCTAGGGCAATGTTTGGATCTAAAAGATTTGATTTGCTGGATGTGTTCAAAGAAGGGGAGGGAAGAGTGATTTCATGTTTTATTACATTGCCCCCGCTCCCGCCACCCTGCAATCTACTTGTAGACCTTGAAATTGAAGCTGGCATATTTGTAAATATGATTTTCTTCCTTGGTTCTTTGGAAAGTTGATGGTCTCTGTAGCTAAATTAACCTATGATTTTCAGCAGTGGGTGAAAAAAGATCTTCATAGTATGGAATCAATGTAAGTATACTTCAGAGTTGCAAGTGGATTGATTATTCTATTGTAGTTCTCCTTATGAAGCTTTCTAGGTGCTAATTGTCCTTCACTAAGTCAGATGTTCACCATTATACAGATATACAGGGCTCTTGATAAAGGGCCAGATGTTGATTACAAATACAAATAGGTTAAAAACCCATATGGGTTTCAGAGGAGCTAAAATATAATATGGTTTGCATTTCTCGATTTCTTTCTTCTTTTTTTTAGTTAAAGCACTGATTCAAAGCAATAAAGCATTTAAGTGCCAGATCTATACATACATATAGGATTATATATGATAGCAGTGGTTTATGTGAGATCAGCAGAAAGCATGCATAAAATTGGTGATAGTACACATTCACAAAATGGTGTAAAACTGTGCACATACAGCATAAGCTCAATATTTTCTATCAAATCCAAAACATATTTCAAATTCATTTGGATTTTGCCTTCTCCTCCCCCAGCTAAGAACCGCATCAAAAAAAATTCAGTGGCTGTATAAAGCCAGCTGCTTCCCAAATGTTAAACTTGGCTATATGGAAGGAGTGACTAAAACAAAAATCTTTCATGGCACATCAATGTCACCTCTCCCATAGACCCTAGTGTAGAGGACCTACAAAGTCAGACAATTGTGCTTGTGGATGGAATAGGTTGCAGGCTGGGCAAGTAGATATAGGTGTATCATTTCTAAGAGGGTAAGAGCCATATTGGTCTTCTGAGAAGATGCACCTGCTGCCTTCAATACAGTTTGGGAGTTGTGATGCTTTGCTTTCTGTGGGACAGCTTGGGCTACTCCTGATGTTGAGCTACAAGTGGACCATGTTGACTGCTTGCCCAGTTGAAGTACATGTTCCTCATTTGTGGGATTATTCATATCTAAAGAGTAAACATAATTTATTTTGTATGTTTGTTACTTGGCCCATAACACAGAATGGCCTGCTGGAATGTCTTGTTGTTGCTGCATGCCTTCAAGTAATTTCTGACTTAGGGCAGCACTAAGGTAGATCTATCTGAGGGTTTTCTTGGCAGAAAATGTTTAGAGGAGGCTAACCTTTCTCTGAGAGAGTGCAACTTGTCCAAGGTCACCCAGCTGGTTTCCATGGCTGAGTGGGGATTTCAACTCTGGTCTTTATCACTGTCCCAGTCCAACATTCAAACCATTACACCATGCTGGTTCTCTGGAATGTCTTTCAACAATACATGATACAGTAACACATAGTAATTTTCTGTTATTCTATGTTTCTATTATTCTATTATTTTATACCATTTCCCCTACAAAATATCAATTTCATGCTCCCTAAATGCCTATTAGTTCAGAGTGCCACACAGTTCCCAGGCTTCAGAGGGATAACCATATTAGTCTGGAATATCAGTATGCAAAGAGATCTTGTAGCACCTTTGAGACTAACTGAGAAAAACAAGTCGTAGCATAAGTTTTTATAGATGTGGTCTACTTTCTCAGATGCATGAAGAGAACTGGTACCGAGGAAAGACCTTTGTACAAATGGCCATAGAACCTCATCACCACACCCACAAGTTTTGCATTTTTACAAAGTCTGCAAAAGCTTATGCTACAACATATTTGACTCAGTCTCAAAGGTGTTACAAGGTCCCTCTGCATACTATTATTTATTTATGTTCACCATAAATCCCATTGAGCCCAGCAGAGGATGGATGGGTGTGCAGAAAAGAAAGATAGAGAAGGAGAGATGGATGGGTTGGTCTATTTCTAGTCCATTTCTGTTTCATTCATAAATTTGTTCTATACCATTCCCACAGGATTCTCCCTCTACCCAATATTATACCACTTTGGGGACAAAAATCACGTTTTTTCACACAAATGATGTTGTTTCTAGATAGCCATTTTTCTGTACTAGCTTGCTGTGTTCTGAACAGAAAACCAGTAGTTTTGAACAAAAAGCACATGACAACATGGGCTGCATCTGCACTAAACAAATAATCCAGTTTGACACCACTTTGACTGCAATGGCTCAGTGCTGTTGAATTCTGGGAACTGTAGTTTGTTGTGGTACCACAGCTCTCTGGATAGAAGGCTAAATGTCTCATAAAACGACAGTTCTCAGAATTCCATATAACTGATTCATGACAGCTAAACTGGTGTCAAACTGGATTATTTCTGCAGAATGCTACAACCATAGAAACAGTGGGGGAGGGGTGTGTGCAAGTTTTCTATGTAGCACATCTCAATTGTGGAATTCCCTACCCAAATAAGTTAGGCTGGCCTCCTCTTTTAACCTTCTGTCCAGCAGCCTGGATAGTGCTGTTCTGCATGGCATTTATTCTTTGAAATTACTGCTTTAACTGTTTTAAAACTGGATTCTAGGATTGGTTTTAGACTGCTTTTAAAAGAATACTTCAATGTGTTTTTAAAAGGTTTTTTTTATCTTGGTATTATTTTAATTGGTTTTTATTTGTTCATTACCTTGGAAGCCCTTGGAAGCTGGGAGGGGATACAGAAATAGTTTAAATAAATAAATATATTGCTTTTTTGTACTGAAAATACTCACAAGGACTCCATAAAAAACATTTAAAAAATGGGGATTGAAGGCAGATTATGACAACTACAAAAGCAACTAAAAAGTTACAGTGGCACCACAAAATGTAGCAGTTATGCCTCCATTAGTAGGGGAAAGTAATTAGTTACAAATAGAATGTTGTTTATCTCATGTACTTTCGAAGCTCAGATAACAATATCCAGCAAACAGAACATCTAGATCAGATGGATGGTTTGTATATATGTAACCTAACATCCCACAGAATGCAATTATGGTTTTCCAAGATCAACAGGCAGCCTCTAAGCAACTTTGTGATAATAATGCCTTTGATTGTTGAAAAAAGTATTGCTTCTTTTCCATGAATGGCTCTATACTACCTTTGTTATTGCTGTAGCAGTTTTCCAAGAAAGAGACATATTGTTTTCTGTAATTATTTTGTTCTCAGGTAGCAGCATTGCATTAAATGCATTTATATTTTTTTACAAAATGGTCACAAAACTGAGTGCATGTCAATTGCTACTCTTACTTACAAGCACAACTCTTTCTAATCCCCACTCACCCCCTGGTGTTTCATGTTTGAGTGGATTGTGATCTTCGGTCTATTCTCTGCATAATAATTTTATAGGACACTACAATGAGATTTATTTATTTTCTTAGGTAGATGAACACTAATTTGTATGAAAGCTTCTGCCTTGAAAATGCATTTCTTCTGAGTATGCTTTGTTTTACTTGGACTATAATTGTTACGCAACATAGTTGAAGAATTTTAGATGCTCCTTGAAATATTGAGTGCTGTTCTTTGTTTTATACTAATAAAATTTTAATGGATAGGAAATGTGTGGAGGGAACAGGTTCTTCCGTCCTCATTGATATGGTGGGGGTCTCTTCAGTGAATAATGCTGCATTCCTTGCTAAGGACGATGGTTATTCTGCTGAAACACTGGCAGTTGCCTTTTTCTCAGGGTAACTCCACCAGGACATCATACCTCTTCATGATGCCAAGCCAAAGTGTCACATAAAGCAGTTTATTTACTCCGACACTTAAGCACTTCCAGCACTACTACTTGGCATCAGGGCAATCACAGGCCCTCAGAGTTAGACTCCGCATAGATAGACCAACCACCTTTAGGTTGAATCATAGAGTTGGAAGAGATCTCAGTGGCCATCTAGTCCAACTCCCTGCCATGCAGGAATACACAGTCAAAGCACTCCTGACTGATAGTCATCCAGTCTTGGTTTTTACAACTTCCAAAGAAGGAGACTCCACCACTCTGAGGCAATGCCTTCTACTGTCAAACAGCTCTTAGGAAGTTTTTTGTGGGTTTTTCAGGCTATGTGGCCATGGTCTAGAAGAGTTTCTTCTTGACGTTTTGCCAGCATCTGTGGCTGGCGTCTTCAGAGAATGCTAACCTGGAAGAGAGTGGGTATATATATATACTGTGTGACCTTAGGAGAGGAGGAGTGATTCCCATGTTAATCTGTGTATTGTTCTGTTGTTAATGGCCTCCTCAGGGTAGGAGGAAATGCAAAAGAGGATGAGTGGCTGCTAATTGGTGAACTCTTAGGAAGTTCTTTCTAATGTTGAGGTGGAATCTGTTTTCCCATAGTTTGAATCCTGTTGCTCTGGGTCCTATTGTCTGGATCTGCAGAAGACAAACTTATTCCATCTTCAGGATGACATCCCTTCAAATACTTAAACATGGCAATCATATCACCTCTTCACTTTCTCTTCTCCAGGCTAAACATACTCAGCTCCCTAAGTCTCTCCTCATACAGCTTGGTTTCCAAACTTTTCACCATTTTGGTCGCCCTCATCACAAAGAAACTTGAAAAGAACATAAAAATTGAACCCATAGCAGAATGTTATGGAGTGTGTGTTTTATGAGGTTGGCAGCCAGTTAGCCACGGTCTTTTTGAGGAAAGCCCATTTTTCCATCACACTTGTTTTTCCTTTCTCCCTCCTCTAACCACTAACCAGCATTCTGGACTTAGGTCTCATTGGTCTGTTTGAGGCATTTCTACTTCTTCAGGGCCATACCCAAACAGATCCAATGTGTGTGTGTGTGTGTGTGTGTGTGTGTGTGTGTGTGTATGGAACTTCATAAATGTGAACATTGTACAATCTTTAAGTAAAGCAGAATTCACTTGAATGCTGAAACAGATACTTCTCAGAAAATACATGTACTGTATACACAGAGATACATTATTTTAGGGGGAAATGCTTGTGAACAGTGTTCATCATAGAAGTCACTCCCAGAATGTGTGTTTTTAGGAAATGAATACACATACACTGAGAGAATACGAATTTTCAATGCCAATTACTATTACATTCACAAACTGATGCAGACATCTGCTAAAACAAACATGCAGGCAGGGAAATGAGAAATTCAGTACAACCAAAAGCCCTAGATTTCTCAGTCCCCACTTCAAATGTTGAAGTCCGTCCCTACTTCATATTCCCCCAAATCCTGTCTTGTACAGGGATGGCTTAGAAAGGGATCCATGCATGCAGGATGGTTTTGCTATCAGTTTATACAAATGGATGCTATGATGACAGCGAACAAACCTGAACAGCTTTACTTCTGCTTCATCCTTTCTCCTCTCAGGTAAGAAGCTAGGACAGCTGTTTGTGGACAGTGATCTCCTACTCTCTGTGTGGGATTGCCTTTCCTTCCATGTTGTTTCACAGTTATCTGTTAGTAGCAGCAGTATTATTACACACAGATTAAAAGCCAGGAGGCTTTTAGGCTCCCTGACAGTTGGCCAGAGCAGAGATTAGAGATAGAAGTTAATCCCGTGAGGTAATAGCCAAAAAAAAGAGAGAGAGGAAAAAAGTAGAAAGACAGATGAGCCGATAATGGTTTGTTTAGGTAAGACAGCTTCCCTTCTGAGGGTGATTGGCTCATGGTCTGTACTAGCCACCAGTGGCTGATCGCTTCCCAAATCCTTTCAAGTTTATAACATCTAGCTGAGGAATGGAAGAAGCAGTAGGGAAAAGAAATATGGCAGCTAACAGCGATGGAAATAAAGAAGGGTATTAAATCATTATAGCTGTGAACAGAAGGCAGTGGACTGCAAACTGTGTGTTTGTAACTGCAGGATTGCCAATCAGTTAACACCTTGAATCCTTAGAGGAACAAAAGTGTGTTTCTGTGTTGTAAAAGAACGAGAAGTAAGAGGTAGTTTGTGTTTGCTGCATGGGCTGTAGGGTTTTGTCTTTTTTGGAGGGGGCTTTGACAATGATTTGGAGCATATTAGAAGTATCATGCTTAGAATTGTCCCCATTCAAAAGTTTAGAATTTAGCTAGTACTTTTCCTAAGCACATTGCAACCACCCTGCAAGATACTCCCCTTTAAAAAAAGAAATCTCCATATTAATTATTGGGGGTTGACTTAAACCAGGACCATGTGCTTTTAATAACCTGCATTGCAAAATAGGAAAGTAGTCATCACAGAGGAGCAATACACCAGTATATCCTGGCCTAAAGAAGTAAATAAGGTGCAGAAAGTTCTGTAGCAAAGTCATGTGGGCACAACTCCCCATCACCACCACCACACATCTTGGCTTAAATCATGAACTGTGTAGCCTGCAGGTTGTATGGAGCTTGTGGGGAATGGGGGGGGGGTGAGGGCTCCTTTGACACCCTTGCTCCCCCTTGATCCTAAATTTATCTTTTAAAAGCCACCAACACTTCTATCCCTATTTGCTTGACAATCATAAAAGCCTGTAGGGAGCTATCAGTATGCAAAGGGATCTTGGAGCACCTTTGAGACTAACTGAGGAAGTTGTAACATAAAATTTCAGAGACGTGTAGCATAAACCTTCACAGACTTGGTCTACTTCTCAGATGTATGGAGTGAACTCATACCCAGGAAGGAATCTGTTTCCCTGAAAATAACCAAGTTGTTATTATTATTATTATTATTATTATTATTATGCTTTATTTATATAGCGCTGTAGACCTGCCCATGGTGTACAATCTAAGAAATAGTAGCATAATACATACAAATAATACATAACAATACAGGAGAGGGTTCAATAAAACAGGCAACAAATTAAAAACGTCAAATAGCAAATAATAGTCACGCAATGCCTGGGAATGCTTCTCTGAACAGGATGGTCTTCAACTCAGTTTTGAAACTAGTTAAAGAAGTGATGACCCTTGCTTCTCATGGAGGAAGGAGGTTCCATGAGTGAGGGGCAGCAAGTGAAAAGGGACAAATCCAGGAATCATCCGGGACAAGTCTACAAAAGCTTATGTTACAACTTCTTCTGCACAGTTAGTCTCAAAGGTGATACAAGATCCTTTTACATACTGATATTCCAGACTTAACTCAACCACGAATTTGAATTTGAATTTCTGCATTTTACCTTCTGTAGGAGCTAGGTTTGGCTCATAATTTCTGTTTCAGCATTGCCCACCCTGAAATGGGGGAGGGGGGGGTCCAGAAGTGACCAGAGGTGAATTTGGGTTGCCTGGAATTTCTAGTTCCTGTGTATTTCACATGTCAGGATTGGCCCTTCTTCTCCCATGCTCAGAGTGAGGAGGAGGAAGATCAGGGCAAGAGCTCTGTCCTGAAAAGTATGTATATATTTTCCCCTTCCACTGGTGTCAATGGCATAATCTGTGCAACTGTGCTTGGCGCTTAAGGTACAGTGCTTAATATCACCAGAGGCTGCCTCTTGGAACACAACAGAATCATAAAGTTGGAAAAGACCTCAAGGGCTACCAAGTCCAACACACTGCCATCACCTAGGTCTGCTCCCTGTGTGTCATTGCTAATAATAATAATAATAATACTTTATTCTTATATACCACTATTCCTTTTTCAAGATCATAGCGGTGTACATGTTAAAAAACAGTATAAAAACAGCAAAAAAACAGTGTTAAAACATCAAATAGCAATCTAAAAACAGATAATAAAACATCAACTCATAGGGGGGAAAGCTTGACGGAAAAGGAAAGTTTTAGCATCCTCTTAAATCCATCAAGGGATGAGGCTGTGTAAGTCTCAGGTATTACCTCTGCATCCTTAATCCCTGGGATAATTTTAATTTGGCACCTCTAGTCACCACTGACCCAGTTGGTGTGGCTGCCTAAGGATTGGAAAATATCAAAAATGGTCTTCTGACTGTCAGTGCATACTTACTGTAAGTATTTGGAGGAGATAGCACCGATATCCAGGTCAATCACCTCTGCCAAAGTACATAATAATAATAATAATAATTATTATTATTATTATTATTATTATTATTATTATTATTTATATCCCACCTCTCCTTTCTGGGATCTAGGCAGGTAGCAACAGTCCAATAAAACAGATATACAGACACACTGATACACATGCATACACAAACTTATGATTTATGTTTCTGTTTTGGAAAATTAAGGAGCTGGAGGAGTGGGGGAATCCATCTCACTATTCTTGCTGCCCTTTCCTTCCCAATGAGGGAGAAGACAAATTAAAGAGTGGAGTCCATAGTCCATTCATTCAGACCAAAATACCACCAGTTCCTCTTTGCAGTGAAGTTCAAGGAATTGTCAGAGATGGGGAAATTACTTTTAAAAAGTAACTAATTGCAGCCATATCTACAACCACAAACACTTAAATCCTGTTATAGTGGCTGTTAAAAAAATAACATTTTATCATCATTTAAAATTTTATTTTTTAATTGCTGGTGGGAAAAACTAGAATACATCACTGGTCTGTGATGTAAAACATACCTTATTTAGTAAGACCTTACTATTAAAAGTTACTGAAAGCAGTTAACAGTTAGATACTGCATTAGAGTCATAAGGTAACTTCATTTTGCTTTGTGTGTTGATCAAAAAATATCTACAAATAACTCATTGTTTCTAATGAGCTGTTTCAATGCTCTGGCAAATGATAGCTGTCAGAAATATCCAGGATACCCATCATTTTGTGAAATGATAGATTTCTTTTTCATATTTCTACATCCAGAGGGGAAAAATATTCCATTTAACATATGTTTTTCAGAAAGTTTGTCTGCTGTTTTCCCCCTCTTGTGAACCTGACAGCTGTTTCCATCCCAATCTATTTTGTCCTTCATGATACATAACTCTCCAAGATGGTATTGGGAAAACAACAATACAGTGTCGGTGCCAAAAGTCTAATTATGAGTGGTACTTTTATAGAGCGATCATAAGGATTTGTACCTTTCAGACACCTCTTTCTATAATCTCACAATCCCTTTAATCCTGAAACAGCATGGCAGCTCTCCATTCCAGGTGGTTACAGAACATCCAGACCTGGTTTTCTCACATGGGAAGGTAGATCAGTTCTACAAAACAGGAGAGCTTGCTCAGTTGAAAATGTATGTTGTTTGATACTAAACCATCCATTTTATTTAGTTGGTTAGGAAACCACTGGTTTTCTACAGGCTCTTTTCAGAATTCTTCTGTAAAGCCCCAAATATGAATGAAGAAATGAGACATTTCCCCCAATGAAATAAACATATAATCAGCAGCTATATATATAATGGCTTTTGATCTAGAAACCAGCATAGAAATTGAGAATTACAAATTGTGGGACTGAATCCCCTTGTAATAACTCTCTTTGGCCTTGTCTGAATGGGTCAAAAGTCCTGTTCCCTTCCCCCATTCTAGCTTTGTCCTGTTTCAGATGGTGCACAGCCCAAATCCTGATTCTGGTGTGGGTAGTTCAGACAATGTCCAGCACATCCCGCACCAGAACTGGGGCAAAAAACTTACCTGTTGCTCCAGATCTTTAGGGAAGATCCAAAGTCCTCTGCTTCTGCATGGTGGCATCTCGCTGGGCTACACCAGTGCATTTGCTGCCATCATGGGTCACTCATTCTGAAGTCAGAAAAAGGCACCCAGCAGGTGACCATCAGTAATGCCTCATTCTGACCTCATAAGTGAGCCACCTGTGTAGGCAGTGGACATGCCAGGGATGACCATGCAGACAGCCAAAGTGGTGCAGAAATGGAGGCCAAGGTAACAGGGGCAAAACAGGGTGGCTGTGGAGCCAGGATATTCTTGGCTGTTCCTGGATTATCCTGACCAATTCAGACAAGGCTTGAGTCAGGGTTAGGAACTCAAAGAATAGCAGTAATCATTTCCATTAAAAAGTGCATCATGGATAGGGAGGTGACACATTGGATCCAAGTGTTATTTTATTGTGCCTTATCATGCCATAGAGGACTCTTGAAAAAGCAACTTTAGCTGTCTCCTTGCACCCCTCTCTTCATTCAACCTAACATTCCTCCACATTCACACTATCATGTGGAAAGAATGTGCACATATGGAGCATGTGATTCATAGAAATCAGAGCTTGCCATAGACCATTTATTCTTTTTGTGGAGGCATGCTTGTCTTTATTGTCTGAGTGAAAATCTTAAGTATTTCTCATATTCTTTCTACTTTCTCCTGTCATTATTTTTCCGCCTTTCCCCCTTTGTAGTCTGGTTAGGGCATGACAGAAGGTAAATGGTACTAGCCTGCTGCCTAAATTGCAATTGAAACATCAGCTTCTTCACATATTTAAGATACATCATTAATCCCCTCCCTTAACATGAGTAGAAGGCAATACAGTTTTATAGGCACATGTTTTGTTTGTGCAGAAAGAACGAGGGAGCTTAACGATCTAAGAAGAGAGATTCTGGAATGTGGAGCTTTATGTATCTGTTGTATACACATTCCCTGTGCTGACTGAGAAGAATAAGATCTAAACTGAATTTGTATTTAACATGTGAGCTCTGTTTTTCCAGCACAGGTTGACTCTCCCTTATCCAGAATTTCAAAATATGAAATATTCCGAAAACCAAAACTGTTTTCATGGGTGGTTGAGATAGTGACACCTTTACTTTCTGATGGTTCAGTGGACACAAACTTTGTTCCATGCACAAAATTATTTAAAATAATGTATAAAATGACCTTCAAGCTCTGTGTATGATGTGTATGTGAAACAAATATATGGTAAATGGATTTTGTGTTTGGACTGGTCTTATCTCCCAGCTATATCATTATGTACGCCTATGAAAATACTGGAATTCCAAAATTCCCAAAACATCTAAAATCCCAAACACTATTGATCCCAAGCATTTCGGATCAGGGAGATTCACCAGTATGTTATATATGGTGAGTAATTTATATACCATGAGGCACAGGTTCTTTGTGGATCATATACTGGAGGTTTGCTGCAAAATTCTGTTTGTGAGAAATCGAAGGCTTTCATGGCCAGCATCCATAGCTTTTTGATGGTTTTTAAGTTATGTGACTGCATTCCAGTATAATAATTGGATTGGTCTGTTGGTGAATGGCCAACAGACCAACACACAGATTAACATGTAAATTGCTTCCTCTCAGCCAAGGGTCACACAATATATATACCTCACACACTTCCATGCCACCATTCTCTGCAGATGCCAGCCACAGATGCAGGTGAAACATCAGGAATAAATTCTTCTAGAACATAGCCTGAAAAGCTGACAAAAAATTCTGTTTTTGCGTTGGGTTTCATGTGGTTGAACAAAAAATGGCCAGCCCTGAAAGCAGATTTTGGGCGTCCCATATGCAGGTGCTAGGTTACTTTTCATACGTTGCACTTATTCTAAGCTTCCTTTGCTTGAATGTCTGTTAAGGTGGCCTTAGGAATAGATCGTTTGCTTTAACAAAAAGTGAAAGTTTGAAAGTACTCCAGGGACTACTTCTTTTTCCCTAGACCACATAGATATTGAGAGGTCTGGTCAATACATGAGATAAGGCAATGAATGCACCCCATCCCCGTTGTCTAGCACCAGAGTTCTCAGGTCTCAAGGCCTAGCATGAACTGTCTTATCCGGGCATGAAGTCTCTTTTCTGGTCCTCATAGCAGCAAGAGGGGACCTCAGGTTGGGACACACAAACATTTTTTCTGCATTTTCTTGGTTGCACTAATTAAATTAGACCAACGAATCTACAGAGTGTAAATACATGGGACCTTGGTATCTGCTGGGGATTTGTTCTAGGACCCTCCATGGATACCAAAATCCATGGATGCTCAAGTCCCATTAAATACAATGGCACAAGAAGATTGTGTCCCTTATATAAAATGGCATAATCTTTTTTTCTTTTTTTTCTTTTTTTTTTTCTTCTTTTTTTTGGAATTTATATATTTTTAAATTATTTTCTCTCAGTCTCAGAATAAAGGCAGATGCAATCCTCTTTGAAGAATTCCCTGTGATAGTTTTACTTTAAGGTTGCCATAAGTTGGAAACCACTTGAAGACTCATGATGACAACAAGAAAGAGTTGGATTTGTCTATTAGAGGACATTTTCTCCATACCAGGTGCCCACACTGGATGTACAACATAATATGCTAAGCTAGCCTGATTTGCACAATCTTTCCTCCTAATACCAACACCCTTCCAAAAGTGGACAGATCACACAGGTGTGTGTCTAAAGCTGCACATCGGATGCTGTCATATCCTCCAACTATCCCAATCTGGCAGGAACAGTGCTGATTAATTTTCTGTCATCTCACTTTTTCAGATGTATTGAGAATATCCTATTTTCTCTTTCTTCCTCCTGCTTCTCCCTTTGTCTTCAGTTTACTTCAGTTGCTGCATACTGAATCCAAAGTGCAAAATTAAGTTGCACTTAGTTAACTCAGGGGGGAGGGAAAGGGGTAGAATCTTTCACTTCCCTTCAGTCTCAGGCAAAAGCAAGCTACTACAGCCTTTCCTAGCTTGTGTGTTCTTCATTACTGATTATTGATTAATTAACTTTTGCCCATGATGTTGTTTGGCCACACATGTTCCAGTTTTCAACTGCAACATTTCAGACTCTAAGGAGTTTATCACACGGGATAGATCCCATGCAGAAACTGAATGCAAACTAGAAAAAGCCACAAAAGCGTATAGATTTTCAAATGGCATTGAGAGTTAACCCAAAGAAAAAGTGAACAAAACCCACAAATGTAGGTAGATTTTCTGATGACGTTTGTGTGAAGGTGAAATAACACAACATTTAAAGGGATGTCATATTGAGGATGGAGCAAGCTTGTTTTCTGCTGCTCCCGAGAGTAGAACCCAGAACAATGGATGCAAGCTACAGGAAAAGAGATTCCACCTCAACATTAGGAGGAACTTCCTGAGTCCTGACAACAAGAGTTGTTTGACAGTGGAAAATGCTCCCTCGGAGAGTGGTGGAGTTTCCTTCTTTGGAAGTCTTGAAACAGAGACTGGATGGCCATCTGTCAGGGATGCTTTGATTGTGCATGGCAGGGGATTGGATTGGATGGCCCTTGTGGTGTCTTCCAAACTCTATGATTCTATGACATTAACCCAAATGGAAAGTCACCAAAACCCACTCCTTTTTACTTTTGGAAACTTCTGAAAATAAAAAAGAGTGGTTTTGGTGATTTTGGCAACACACACAGAATAGGAAGAAGGGGGACAACAATGACAACTACTGCTACCCCAGTTTGGATACACCATCGTTTGGGGTCTGGCTTTGATGTTGCTAGATTATTCATTGCTTGAAATAAACAACCCTCCTTTTCCTGGCCATAGTTAGCTGACTGAAACTCCAGGCCAAAGCAGACATTATGTTAATTGCATCATTGCAATTAAGCAGTCTAATTTTTAAATCCCCTCCTTCAGGTAGTGAGGAAAATAGCAGGGGGTGGGGTTAAGTTTCACCCCCAGTTGCTTTTGGGGAGGATGCTTTCACTTGTTCAGAGGATGCATATCCTTAGGAGGAACAGCTATGTCTTCAGTTTTGTGTCATGGTCCCAATCCTGACTTCAGCTCTCAAAAACTAAGCCAAAAAAAAATAGTTGGTCCTTGGATTCATCATTTGCCCACTTTCTGAAATATGACAATCTGAGTTTTAAAAATCTTCCTTGCAACCAGATACTTTTAATGACTGATCTTTGTTGGACTTGATAAAGCTGAAATCTACCTGCCCTTTTAGCTGAGTGTGTATTGAAAATGTACATAAGGCTTACAATTTGAGACTGCAACATTTGGCCTTTGAAACTGTGTTTCTCTCTCTCTCCTTGCGTGTGTGTGAGTGAGTGAGTGAGTGAGAGAGAGAGAGAGAGAGAGAGAGAGAGAATTTTGTTTTAATGCTCAAATTTCATTTCAAGTCTGTGAGGACTTGTAAAGGCCCTTTTTTACATTGCTACAGCAAAGAATGTGTGCAGCGATGTATGTCTCTCTCTCTCTCTCTGTGTGTGTGTGTGTGTGTGAGAGAGAGAGAGAGAGAGAGAGAGAGAGAGAGAGAGAGAGAGGTGCCTGTAGGAACTGCACCAGCCAGGGGCACAGAGGCTGAATGGCATCATTTAGGCACTGACTGTGACATTGTATTAACCTTTTTTTAATGGATGTATGTAATAAAATGACATGTAAATGGAGCACAAGGGGAGATATGACACTATATCTGGAAAGGGATAAAACAGGCAGTTGAATACTGGGCTATTATAGCAGTTTGCAAACCTTGGATAAACTCAGTCAGCGGTTGTATAATTGGTTATTCAATCCCGACCCTTGTTCACAGCTCAAAGCCAGGAACACTGAGACCTGTTGCCAATTTGAGTGAATGCGGTGACTGTGCTCGGCCGGGGCCTAACACTGGAGCCAGGCCTTTTCCTGTGGGCTGCTTTCCACCATGTCTGGGACTGGCGGAGTGACAGTAGCTCTTTTGTTGTGAAAGCCTGGCTAGTGCTCCCCTCCTTTGCAAAATGTCTAACAGCTACACAAATATAAGAAAATAGGAGGGAGGGGGAGGACGAGGGGAGAAAATAGAGTCTTAGTGTAGCTTTTCTCTGACACTGTGGAGGTATTGAGATAGAGGAGATGGTGGTGGTCCAAAGAGAAAGGGGAAACTGGGCGTGATATGAAAAGTTACAGCTAATGATAAGGGAAAGCGCCATGATGTCCAAGCGTAGGGTTGAAGCAGCGAGGGAGCGATGGAGAGCTCTCTTGAAAACATGAATTGTTCTCCCCGACTAAAGCCATTGTTTTAACGCTTCCTCTTTCCTCAGACCTCAGAGGAGTGAATGGATTCTATCTCAGCTAGCAATGAATGGTTTCTAATTTATGCTTTTGGCGGAGGTTGCCTCTCAGGGTCCAACCAAAAATGTTGCGGGGTTATTTTTCCAGACGTGAAAGCTAGGGATGTATGAAATTCCCCTTTCCCCCTTTTACCATTTTTGGGGAATTGTGAGTGTCTTTTCAAACTCCTTTTAGGTTTCCCCACAGGCACTAGATTTTGAGGATGCAGGGGTCGACCTTTAATAGAAAGAATTGTTTTAACAAATTGTCTTAGTTAAGCAATAGCATTATTTTTAACAGTATATAATGCTACAGTATATAATGCTCTCTCTTGGGTGCATTTGAGTTGACAATAAATAAGTATGTTGTCCTCCAGGATTATCCACTTTGAACTCAGTTTGGCTTTAGTTGGCAAATCCAGAAAACACTCCTGGGCATTTCTGATATTTGTACCAACATTTTTTTAATTACCTAAAAATTCCTACATATGATTAACTTTGGCAAGACCCCACAAATTCAACTCAGTCATTGATTTATAAAGGGACTCTTTCCAACATCTTCTCCACATACCCAGGCTATAAAACCTTCACACACAAACCTGAAAGCCAGTCCCAAAGATTGGGGTGGAAGACCAGGCACTATGTTTTTAGGGTTTTCCCGATGTGCCCTGCAAAGTGGGAGTATAAAATACAGCTATCTGGAAACATGCAGTCCATGAGTATGCTTTTCAGCCAAGGTGCCTTGCTGAGCAAACACATCTTAACATCCTAAAAGTGGTTTGAAACACCATTAAAATGCTAATTCATTTATATTCTTTTCTTTTTTAATTGTAGCATCTGAAATGGGGAGCCAAAGAGAAAGGGAAATGGGAAGTTTTGATCTAAAGTAATATAAGATGAGTATCCCTAATCTGGAATTCCAAAATCCAAAATATTCCAAAAAACACACACATTTTTTTTCCATGTGAGAAATAGTGATACCTTTGTTTTGTGATGATTCAGTGTACACAAACTTTGTTTCATGCACAAAATTATTAAAAGAAATGTTAAATAAAATTACTTGCAGGCTATGTGTATAACGTATATATGAAACATAAATGATTTCTGTGTTTAGATTTGGGTCCCATCTCCAAGATATCTCATTACATACATATACTGTATACAGATAAAGGCATTCCAAAATAAAAATCTAAAATCCAAAACATTTCTGGTCCCAAGCATGTCTGTTAAGGGATACTCAACTTGTAGTATGAAACTGAGCATATGTTTGGTATGACTGTTTGATTCTCGGGTCTCAGTTATGCTTATCTGGAATCCAAAAATTATGATGACTTTTTTCTGAATGTGCTAGCAATTGCTTGATAATGTATTTATACAGGCACAGCACTCTGAGTTATGCATTTGCAAATTCTACAGAAAGAATTTGAAATGAAATTCTCCTCCAATTCCAATAGGTAGCCTGCTATTCCCAGAAAGCTGTGGTAAATAGTCCATGCAAGATAGTCTGAACCCAAGACATAAATGTCATAAACAACACTCCAAATTCTGTCTCAAAATGGAACATTAACCAGCTGTTTCAACAAAGGAGTTATATATTCCCTATAACCAGCTCCCTATAGCCAGCCCTATAACATAAATGTTATGTGGGAGTCAAAAAGAGGGAAATGATGGGCACACAGTGAGCAGAATGGCCAACTTGAGTCCATAACCATTAGTAAATGCTACACTGTATGTCTGGAAGCCTAAACATCAGGATTCCTATTTAAAAGGTGAGGGTTTCACAGAAACATTTTGACGTAAATCCTACTTTTTATCAGTGGCTCCTGGTGGCTTCCATGCTCAGTGTCTGAAATCTTGTTGTTCATCCCAACTAAATTAGATCAACTGAATCAACTAACTAAGTTCACTTAAGTATTGACTGACCATTCAACAATTGCTTCACTCGGTCTACTCTTGTTGGACTGACCAAAAGAATTCCTCCCAGTGATTCAGCCTGGCAGTTTAGTTTAAAAAAATTATCTAAGGTGCTGAACCAGTTTTGAAGGATGGAATTTGGGATCTTGTATAACTCCTTTAAAATTTGGAGTAAAAACTTAAGTGGATTCATTGCCCCACTGACACAGAACCCACCATTCTCCATTGCATTTAACAATCTATTGTATCCTCATCTCTGACAATTGCTGTCTTGGTTTGAACTGGTCAGCTGGTCCAGGATGAGATGGGAGATGTGAATTCTTGCAGATTACAGAAATAAGCACTGCCCCTTTCCGATTTTTTATCTAGTCAAAGCGTATATTATTTTTTCACACCTAACCATTTCCTGACAATTTAGCATGGACCAATTTCTTTATGTATGGATCTATTGCAACAGTGCAGCTTACTAGAGCTGTTGACTGGACAAGAGAAATCTTTTTGCCATCCTGGTGCTGAAAATATAGCCAAGCAGTTGATTAAATGAATAGCTGCAATTCAATTAAGAATGTTCCACTGGGGTCGTATAATATAAATGGATAGAGCACCTTTTTTGCCTGAGTTACAGCCTTGATAATTCAGGGCTTGCTTTGTTGTTATTTATGATGGTACCTTCTTAAAGCAATCTGCATAGCTCTTGCTATAAGCCAAGTTGGAAACACCACAGCAAAAGGTTTTCTTATATTTACACCTTCTCCCATTGCCTCACATCCAAAGATAAAAGAAAAGTGTTTTTACTGAGCTGGAGATCATGGAAAAGCACATGATTTTGGAAATAAAAATTAACTGCATTGTTAATGGGTGGGTAATGATAAAACAAATGTGAACAGAGTAAGTTAGGCCTCCATATCCACAGATTATTTATCCATGGATTCAAGCATCCACTGCTTGAAAATATTCTCTGTGTGTGTGTGTGTGTGTGTGTGTGTGTGTATCCCCAAAATAAAACCTTGATCATACGATTTTATATAAGGAACACCATTTTACTATGCTATCATATATAATGGGACCTGAGCATTCATAGGTTTTGGTATCCACAGGGGGTCCTGGAACCGAACCCCAGCAAATACCAAGGGCTCAGTGTAGTGAACTTGGAATAAGTAAAGAAAGGGAAAGGAGTGAAACTTCATAAAAGACCCTCATGGGGAGACACTTTCTATTTATGTATTTATTTGACTGATTGATAGTTCACTTTTCTCCCAAAATGGGACTGGAAGCAGCTTATAATATACATCAAAATAAAACAAAACAATATGTGGCACAGTAAAATGGTTTTTAAAAGCATGAAATAACCCATCCTATTAAAATATTAATTTTAAAGCACTAATTTAAAACAATAAAAACACATAAAACACATGTTACTTTTTTTTAAAAAAAAAGAACATATATTGCACATTCTTTTACCCCAACATTCTACTGTCTCATTTAAACATTATGTATCTTTGTCCTTTTATAAAAGAATTGTGCAGGACATAGGCATTGGCATAGCAATTCTATATCCTCATAGCCAGACATTAAATGATTACAGTGGAGCTGAGACCTCTGTAAGACTCTGGCAAACCCCAGCATTCGTGTCATCATTTCATGTCTGGCTATGGAGACACAATTGCTCACTCCCTATAAAAAAGGGGAATGGCCATGTGGGGAGCTTCAGAAGCTGTTCAGTAAGTCATGTGAGGGATTGGGTACTGCAAAGGGAGGAAGTCAATACCAATTTCTGTTTACTCAGAAAAAGACATAGTTGTTGTGTGCCTTCAAGTAATTTCTGATTTATGGTGATCCTAAAGCAAACCTGTCAATGGGTTTTCCTGGCAAGATTTGTTCATAGGGGGGTTGCCATGCCTTCCTCTGAGGCAAAGAGAGTGTGACTTGTCCAGTATCACCCAGTGGGTCTGCATGGCCAAGCAAAGATTCAAACCTGGTCTCCAGAGTACTAGTGCAATGGTGAAACTACTACACCACACTGGCTCTCACAAAAGGAAATGCACAAGTGTAATTGGCATGTATCTATGTCCCTCACAGGATGCCAGGCACATGCTGCTTCCAAGTTTTCCTGGAGGGGGAGGCAGGTAGTAGTGTTACTTCTTCACACACACACCCAGGGATGTAACCAAAGGGGGGGGGTATGGGGTCCGGACCCCCCCTTCCATTATATACAATGAATGGCGTGTGCTGCTGTGCCCAAACCCCATTATAATGGTGGCACTTAGTCTGGACCCCCCCTTCCAAAAATCCTAGCTACGTCCCTGCCTCCTCACTGAGGAAGGAGGATGAAGGACTATGGCAGTGGTGGGTCTAGAATCACCACCATGTCACTGAACGAGGAAGAAGCAGTGGTATAGAGCCTGGCTGGAATGAAGGCACTATGGAAGGAAACTGTCTAGAAGATTCCTTTCAGGGAAAATGGGGGTGTTGAGAATGGGCTTAAATGGGAACCTGTATCCCATCATGGTATAATGGTCTGAGTATTGGACTACAACTCTGGAGATGAGTGAGACCTTGGGCAAGCCACATGCTCTCAGCCTCAGAGGAAAGCAAATCACAAACCTTGTTTGAACAAATTTTGCCAGGAAAACCCCATGATGGGTTCTCTTTATGGTCCCCATAAGTGGGAAGCAACTTGAAGGCACACAACAACAACGACTCCTATATTATTTCAAAAAAACAAGATTCTTTAAGTTTTCTATACACTGCAAATAACATACATTTGAAGAGAGGAAGTGTTTTCCATCAGGGTAGCACTCAGAGGAAAGCAGGGAGGGTGAAGAAACAGGAATGGGAAGGGATAGCTATTTCCTGATTTCTTTCATATTTGACTCACAACTTTGCTGCAGGTATCTCCGGCTGGTTGGAGTACCAGAGGAATTCCATCAGCATATCATAGAATCATAGGCAGGTTACAGACCGCCGCCGCTGGTTGCAGTGTCCGGGAACTGCAGCAGCCAAACGAAAATCGCGCTCCTTCCTGCGCCCCAGAAGAGACGCTGCAAGTGTCAAAGTGCGCACTCACGGCGTAATTTCCGGGGCACCACGTCAAGATGGCGGCAGCCGTGTGGAACGGCTGTACTAGGGTTAGGGGCGTCTGGAAGAGATGCCCCTTTCTAACCCTAGTATGTGCTGAGCATGTACTTTCCTGCCCGTTTGTAACGGGCCATAGAATCATAGAATCGTAGAGTTGGAAGAGACCACAAGGGCTATCCAGTCTAACCCTCTGCCATACAGGAACTCTCAGTCAAACCATCCCTGACAGATGGCCATCCAGCCTTTGTTTAAAGACCTCTAAGGAAGGATACTTGCTTGCAATGTTCTCTTTCTCTCATCAGAGCAGACCTAATGCCATTTCCTAATGCCCCACAGCCAGCAGTGCAGTATATAAGAATGTATCCTTAATATACCATGTGATTATGACATGCTTAATATATATATATATTTTAAAAAATCAAGCAAACTAGCAACCAGGAGGTATTGATGGCACACATGACATTGAAGCTGTGGAGCACCCCACAGAAAAATTGCAGTACCAATATGCATGTATGTGTGACAACTGACAAGTCATATCCGCATTTTCCCCATCTGTCTGTATCTATATATTTACATTACAATGTGATATTCTTTTCTGGAATAATGATCTGTTGTCTCCATTAGGTTAGCTGAGTGTTTCCAATTTAGACATTTGGAAGATGTCCGGCTGGAGGGAGGCTGAAGAATGTATTTTTAAGACACCTCATTAATTTAATGTAGCTAAGAGCCTAGCACAGCTTAAAGGATTTTGTACAGGTCCCACTGAGAACTATCTGAATGTGATTCTAATGAGTTGAAGAGACTCTTCTCCATGCCCCCACCCATTTCTCTTTGAGTTGTGTATTCTCACTGCATTTTACACATCACTGGAACGGGCACCTTCCCATCTTTAGACTTTATCTTACCAGGCTGTTGGAATGCCACAGTCAGGTTGGAAACATAAAACGTACCAGTTTGAAGACAGTCATTTTCGCATAGCTCTTTAAAAGTACGATGAAGCTTCTGTCAATCTGGCTCTGTCTTCTGTATGCCAGCCTTTCTAACCTCACTTTCCTACCCTATGCCCTTACCAGCATGCCTTTCAGTCATTGGCATCACTAGGGGAGTGCAGGGAGTGCGGCCCACACTGGGTGACAAATCAAAAGAGGGGTGACACCTGGTTGGGCCCTCCCCTACTACAGGGTGAGAAGGGCCAGCACACCCTCTAGGCTTTGCTGCGGTGATGGCCTCCTCCTGAGAAGGAAGCTGCCACAACGGTGAAGGCCCAGTATGCCATTTCAGGCTTTGCTGTGACAGCAGCCACTTCCTTCAGAGGAGGAGGCTGCCACCTAGCAAAGGAGAAGGTCCAATACACTCTTTTGACCACTGCCATTGTCCTCCTGGTAGCTCACACACACACCAGGTGATACCAGGTGTGGGGATGCCACAGATTTCAGTCTGTATTTTTATATCTTCAATTGCACAGTCACAGCAATTGATCAAATAAAAAAAGAAAGAAAAGAAAATGAAATGAAATAAAAAAGAGAGAGGAAATAATTCAGCCTGCTTAGGAATAGCAAGGGGGAGAGGGGAGAAGGGGAAAGGAGCATGATCATGCCCATATGAAACACATGACTGCCTGCATATTGGACTACAGTGGAAGTATAGTGGACTACAGAGGAAGGTATCACATAATCCACATACTTTGGCCACATCAGGAGAAGGTGTACCTCACTAGAAAAGAGAATAATACTAGGAAAAGTTTAAGGTAGTACAATGGGTCCTTGTTATCCACTTGGGTTTGGTTCCAAGACACCCTGTGGATAACAAAATCCATGGATGCTCAAGTCCTATTAAATATAATGGCATAGCAAAATGATGCCCCTTATATAAAATCTCAAAATCTAGGTTTGCTATTTGGAATTTATACTTTTTTAAAAAATATTTTCAAGCCATGGATGCTTGAATCCATGGATAAAAAATCTGTGGATAAGGAGGGCTGACTGTAGAAAGAGAGGCAGACAGCATGCCAGATGGATGGATTCAATCAAGGAGGATGACCATGAGCATGCAGGACCTAAACAGAGTGATGGAAGATAGGGGGTCTTGGTGATGTCTCATACATAGGGTCACCATTAGTTGGTGTCGACTCGAAGCAGTTGACAACAACAGCAAAGCACAAGCTTTTGTAGACTGGCCCTACTACATCAGATGAATGAAATGCCTATGTACCGATGATTACACTTAGCATTGTTACACAGTGTTTGCGTTACATTACCCTTTTTCTGAATATGGACAGTGTGCAACCATTTGAGTCTCTGCTAATGTGGCTGCATATTTTTCCCACTGTGCAGTGCAGAAAGCACATGGGATGTTGCTGCAATTCCAGTGAATCAAGTAGGACATTGAAGGCCCTGACAAATTGTTGTGTACTGTCCAAGCATGTGCAACAGTATGGTTAGAATCCTGTTGGTTAGCTTCAGCCACAAGAAACCCATTCAATCTGTGGTTGAATGGTGAGTAAATGCAGTTGGTTCAATGGCTGTACCCTAGTTGGGCCTACCTATAGGATCTGAGCCACGTGAAATGGTGAAAAACCCACAACTGCATGTGTAAGAGAACTTGTAGATGTTACCAATAAAATTCCAACCCTTATGTTCACATACAGCATTCATAATTATTACTGTTCTTTTGCTCAGAGAGAACCTGTAAGATGTTTTCAGGGACTGATTCACTTTTCTCTCCTTTGCCACTTAGAATCATAGAATTCTGCAGTTGGGAGAGACACCCCCCCCCGGGCCATTCAGTTCAACCCCTTGCCATGGAAGAATACACAATCAAAGCACTTCCTAACCTGCCATGTTCTTTTAAAGGAATAGGCATCATATTTTCTTTCCTTATCTATACTGGAAATAACAGGCCAAAACAATAACAAAAAAGATTGAAGATAAAAGAGTAGAAATAAGGTTTTTATGTTACTTGGTAGTGTTTTGGGGTTGGGAGGGAGGGGAGGGGGTATCTGGCTTGTGTTTGTTATCGTTATTGGTATGGTTGTTTGTAATTGTGTCATATAAAAATAAAAAAATAAAAACAATAACAAAAAAGTATTCTGATAATCTGAATGGCAACAAGTTGCCAAAGCAGATGGAACCTTCTACTTTGGTGGAGAAGTTCATGAGTAAATCTTACAAGGGTTTTTTTTTTCTCTCTCTCCCTACTGAAGCAAATTCAAGGCTGACATTTGCTTTAATAATTTCTACTTAATTTGACATTATGATTTCATGCAAATATCGTCTACATTTTTAAAAAAAAGCATCCTGATTTACTGTGAAACTACCTTGCTCTTCACTAGGCCTGATTTATGGAGGATGTGTTCCTTTTTTAAATTGTTCATCTCTTCCGGCATCTGGCACAATAAAGATTGTGATTTTGTTTTCACATATGTTATGCAAGAGGAGTTCAGGATGTGGAGTGGTTTAGCATCAAACATATGTGGTTTAATTCTCACTTCCAGTGGCAAAACATTCTGTCATATTTTCAAGATGGCTAGAAAGAATTTAATTCTAGTGTGTATTCCTTGATTATGATTTTGACCTTCTGTTCATGGCTTTTTAAGGAAAATGTCCCCACTCCTTCAATGTTCTATATTTTCAAATTTTCTTAACCATGCCATTAAGGAATACAAACACGTTGTTTCAATAATTTTATTATTGCATTTTATTATCAACAGGCACAGTAATACACGGATAAGTTTTCTAATAATCTTCCTAAACCATGACATAGCATTTCATAGATCTGTGAACTAAATATAAATTTATAGATGGTGTGCACATCCAAGAATTTCTTTCCCTTCTGATCCCTTCTACAGCCTGTGGTGGCTACAGGCTCTGTGTCAGTGGAATGGTGAATCTATTCCAGGGTTTAGTTGGAGGAACTTTCCAAGGAGCTAAACTCTGTCCTCAAAATAGGTTCATCTTGGATAGCTTCTTAAAAACTTGTACTAAAACCGAAAGTGGATTTGCTTACTCTCTGATAGGGGGACCATAAGTCATCATTGCCACCAGCCTCACAACCTGCCACCTCTAGAGGGTTTCCTTTCCTTGCCCTCTGAAGCAAGTTTTGGGGGTGCTTTTGGGACTACAGTTGGAAGGGATGTTGTTCCACTCCCATCTCCTTACAGTGAAACTCATCTTTGCATATACAGATATCCAGGTTTGAATGTGGTTTTAGGAGATTACTACACTCAGCTTTTAAACTGTGATTAGACCTGGGAAATTAGGCAGTCTTTACTGCATGCTGATGCCTCCGACTTAGAGCTGCTATGTCCTTTTCCATTGATGGGGGAATCCCATCAATGACATCCCAATTGTGTAATTCCACAGGTTTTTACTGTGGCAGTTACAATATTGGCAATTATATGGTGTCACAGTCTCCTTCTGTCCTCCCCTCACCCTCACTATTCCCAAGCAGCCTGATTGCCTTTTTCCTTCTATTTCTTTTATTCTTTTAAAATTTACATGGCAGTAGCAGAGCTCTGAAATTGCATGGAAAAATAAAAATAATAAATAAATAAAAAGCCCCGGACACATACTGGGTAGAGCATAAGGCAGGGAGGCAAATTGAAGGGGGAGTGCAGTGGCAGTAGCAGCCCCAGTTGCAGGATTGCAAAGATGTGCACTATTGGCTGCTTTGAACATGGTATGTTTCCATTTAAAAAAAAAAAACTGACACAATTGCTGCAAGAACAGGGTGCATATGGTAATGCCCTTAATTTTGGTATGCATCAAAGCTGACTCAAAGGCAGTTAACCACAACGGAAACTATTTAAAAATATTAATAAACTTATATCCTAAGATTTCAAAGTACTGAGCAAAAATGATTGAACATGCAATATCAAACCAAATAGTAGAAGTAAATATGTAATACTTACATTATATGTAGATAGACAACATAGCTTAACTAAACTATGAACATGTAAAACACACACACACATTTCTATCATGTGTCTGATAAAGATGAGGACCTTGCCAGAAAAAAAAAAAAAAAAGGCGGCAACCCTAATTCAGCATGACAAATATCATGGAATAAATAAGGATTGAAACTAGATGCTTTAGACCAGTGATTCCCAAACTTTGGTCTTCCAGGCGTATTCAACTTCCATTACCAGAAGCCTCAGATAAATTGGCCAACAATCAGGAATTACTGTATGTGAGCTGAAGTGCAAAACATCTGGAGGACCAAAGTCTGGGAACCATTGCTTTAGACCAGGGGTCCCAACCTATCCTCCAAGGAGCCCTTAGGGCTCCGTGTGCACTTCCCAGGTGCTCCATAACTGCTGCAGGAAAATGAAAGAAATGAAAATTAAATGAAATTAAAGAATAAGAATATATTCTTATATATACTCCTAAACACCATTAACTTGTAATCCTCTTAGTGGCTCCACCATAGAAAAATGGACTCCATGAGTCAAATAGGTTGTGAACCCTTTCTTTACACCATACAAAGTCTTCTTGCTGTTTGGATGAATCTTTCAGTTTTTCTTTCTCCTACTTCTGATTTTTTTTTCACCTTAATCTCAAGCTCTTTCTTGAGATCGTTCATGAACCGATTTGTGAAGTTTGGTAAGTTCTTATAAAAATGAACTGAACAAGATACACACACATACCCACCTTACACTAGAACACAAGGGACAGAAAAGAAATTGTGTTCACTGAAGTGTTTTACAAATTTATCCACAGTGGTTAAATGTCTATACTGCAGCCACTCACTCACAAACTGCAAGGTTGCAAGTTCAATACCAGCCAAGGGCTCAAGCACGATTCAGGTTTGCATCCTTTCAAGATTGCTAAAATGAATAACCAGCTTGTTGGGGGCAATTAGCTTAGGGAATGCTTAAGTGCATTGATAAGTGGTATAGAAATGTACTTGCTATTGCTATTGAGGCCTGTGAGACTGTTAGAAAAATGTACACATATCTTTTCACTCTTCACCAGTGGACAGAAACAACAAGGAGCAATTTTTTCTCCTCTTAAACGCTGATCTTTAAAAAATGAAATGTTTCAGTCAGCAGTTGATCCTGATTTAGTCTATGGGATACAAAAAATGTGTATATCAAGAAAAATGACTTTGAAAATGCACACAGAAAGAAAATGCGTGAAATGTTCTGGTCAGAAGTTTTCTGACCGAGGAAAATGGTGCCCCTCAGCACTGAACAGGGACGGCCTGGTGCCGGGGGACAGAACAGGGCCTTTTGGAGGATGCTTTGGCATGCGATAAAATCCATTTTTTGCAGGTCATGTGTGCACACGAGCATCCTCTTCCCGTACCCGTAAGGAGGAAAAAACAGGTGTGATAAAGTTCAAAGAAAATATTGCTAGGATTCGGGGGCGGGGGGGGAATTAAATTGTTACAGAGGGTGCATCTACACTGTAGAAATAATGTAGCTCAACACCACTTTGACTGCAATGGTTCCACCTTTCAGAATCCTGAGTTTTGGAAGTTGATGAGGCACCAGTACTCTTTTGCAACCAAGGGTAAACTTGTAAAACTACAAATCCCAAAACTACATATATTGCACCCAGAGAGATTTTCACATCCCTCATAAGACCTCTGCAGCTTCCTTGGAAACACACTGATACAGAAAGGCAGAAAGTTTGATTCACCATCTTTCCAAAAAGGCTCAGTCTCTCTGTCTCTCTCATTCTCTCTCATCCTCTTCCTCTCTTCCCTACTTTGTTCTTTCAGTGTGTTTTCCATGTAAGTAAAAATGCCTAGGTTCTTGTTCCAGCTCCCCTCCCCACCCACACTTTGCTGACATCATAAATTATCCAGATCTAAATGGACAACATTCATTAGCCAGGCACTTTACGGAAAGAGCTTGCTCAGGAGCTGTGTGCAGCTCTCTCTGTCCCCCCTTCTTTTTATTAAAAGTTAAAATGCTCCTGGCTGTCACGGAATGAAGGGAGGGGAGACGGGTGGGCGAAGGCAGGTTAGAGGACAGTGCTGCAGAACTAATAAATAAAAATAATAGCGATTACCGTTGGCTGAGTGACCCAGGGAGAAGAGCAGTGCTGGGGCCATTTGTTGTTTCCTTTTCACTTGTCAACAGCCAGTGGCTTAAAAGCCTTAGCCTTTGTTCAGTGCCTAATAGCACCTGTTGGGATGATAGGAAGACAGCTGTCAAAGAGAGGGAGGGTGGGAGGGAATGAAAGAGAATGAAAGAGAGAGAGAAAGAGGAGATATGACTGGGGAGGGGAGAGAATGGCAAGGAGGAAAGAGGCCCTGATGGGTCAAAATAATGGATGCTTGGTGAAACACTGAGTGTAGATGTCATCTCTCAAGGCAGAGAAGGGGAGACTGTATCTCCCTTATCCACACCTCTTCTTTCCTTTTCCAGCAAACAGTGACATTCACCAGAGAATGCTGACAATGGTTAGAGAGGCCCTACATAGGATAGGCCACAATTCAGGTCTCCAGTGAGCCTCAAAGGGCTAGATCTCTAAGATCTGGCCACATACCCTGTCATCCTGCCTTACCTTGCAGGGCTGTTGTTGAGGGTAAAAGGACTGGCATGAAGGGGAAGGACCAACTATTATGCCCTCAGCAGGAATGTGAAAACTGCTTAGTATAGACTTTGTTGAGTTTCTCCAAATCCCACCTCCATTTTCTCCTTGTCTGTGTTGTGTATCTGGGTGTGATATTTTGTGCTTTCTTGGCACAGTTTTAACACATTTTCCTTAATGTGCTTTACCTGATTTATGGAATTTGCCCTGTTGGCTGAAGTGTGTTTCTACATCTTATGTTTCAACTGTGTTCATTGGAACTGTTTACATTTGAAAGAGGAACATTGTTTAGTGAGCACATTATTTCTCAGAAATACCCTGTCAGTTGTTATATTATTGTTGTTGCTGTTATATTTATTTCTGTCTCACTTCCCCTCAAAACTGAGACTCAAAGCAGTTCAGAATTTTAAAGAATAATATATTTAAAAACATGCAAAAAGGGAGCAGTAAATTATAATTAAACTGTTACAGTGTTAAAACATATCACACAATAAAAGATTAAAATGTAATTTAAAAGATAAAAGCACTTTAAAACAATACAGCACCCTCCAGTCCATTCTTTAAAATCTTTCAGTTTTAGAGGCCTCTCTGACCTGTCTGGGAATGGAGTTGCAGTCTAGGGGCAGCCACCAAGAAGGCCCTGTCTTGTGATCCCACCAACCATACTTGTGATGGGCTTTATACGTCATAACTTTGAATTGTGACCAGAAACAAAACTGGCAGTCAGTGGAACTGTTTCACCTGTTTTGACCAGCTGGCATTTCTGAACATGCTTCAAAAACAGCCCCAAGCAGTGTGTATTATAATAGTTCAAATGGGATGTAACTAAGGCATGTATCAACATAGCCAGATCCAGTGTCTCAAGGAACAGATGTAGTTGATGCACAAGCTCTCATCAATGTGCAAAATCACCACACAAACCTGGGCCTCCAGGTTCAAAGGTGAGTCCAGGAGTGCAGCTAAACTGGGAACCTCAGTTTAGACCTCAGCCCTGGCTTACCCCCAACATTAAGTTTCTCCGGTCCTGCTCTAGAGTGGCCCAACGTCTTTGGAGAAAGTCCAAAGAGTGGGCTGATTTTATCCATTTCAAATTTGTTCTTTCTTCCTTCTCACGCGCCCTCTCTATGGCTAAACAGAATTATTACAAATCATTGATCTCTGCCAATGAGAGGTGCCCGCAGCGTTTGTTCTCCACCTTCAACACTTTGCTTAAACCTCCCTCTCCTCCTGTCTCTTCATCTTTCTCTCCTAATGACTTTGCTAACTATTTCATCTCTAAGATTACCACTATTCGCTCTGAGATAGTCCCTCCTGATTCTTCTTCTGCTCTTAATCTTCTATCGCCTTCGCCTAACAAATTTTCTGTCTTTCCTCCTGCCTCTTTGGATGAACTCTCTACACTTCTGAACTCTTCCAAACCTGCTACCTGTCCTCTTGATCCTATTCCTACTCGTCTTCTAATCTCTATAGCTCCCTCCTTTCTGCCCTCGCTTCTCCATATCTTCAATCTCTCTCTCTCTCTACAGGCTCCTTCCCGTCGGACTTCAAACATGCTCTCATTTCCCCAATTCTGAAAAAACCTTCTCTCAACCCCTCCTCTTTGTCTAGCTATCGTCCGATTTCTCTTCTTTCCTTTCTTTCTAAGGTTTTGGAATGGGTTGTCTATTCGCGCTGTCTTGAGTTTCTTGAAGCCAACTCCATTCTCGATCCCTTTCAGTCTGGTTTCCGCCCAAAGCATTCTACAGAGACAGCTCTCACTAAGATCTCCAGTGACCTTTTACGGGCCAAGGCTAATGGCCTTTACTCTGTTCTCATTCTTCTCAATTTGTCTGCAGCCTTTGACACTGTTGATCACTGTCTCCTAATTGACATACTCTCTGACCTTGGGTTCTCAGACTCTGTTCTCGACTGGTTTAGATCTTACTTGTCTGGCAGATCTTTTGCAGTAGCTGCAGGGGGTCAGACTTCTTCTCCTGTTCCCTTATCTGTTGGAGTTCCCCAGGGCTCTGTTCTGGGTCCCCTTCTGTTTTCTCTCTACACACTGTCCTTAGGAAAACTCATCAGCTCTTTCGGTTTTTCCTACCATCTGTATGCCGATGACACCCAGCTGTATCTTTCTGCCCCTGACCTTTCTCCAAGGCTTGAACAGCAAGTCTCGTCTTGCCTTACAGCTGTCTCACAGTGGATGCGCCATCGGCGTTTGAAGCTCAACATGTCCAAGACGGAGCTTCTTGTCTTTCCTCCTAAGCCCAATCTTCAACACTCCTTTTCTGTCTCTGTGGACAACATTTCCATTCAACCAGTTCAGCAAGCCCGCAGTCTTGGCTTTATCTTTGACTCTTCTCTGTCGTGTATCCCTCAGATCCAGACCACAGCCAGGGCTTGTAGATTTTTTTTGTACAGTATTGCCAAAATCCGACCATATCTCTCCGCCTCTACTGCCATGATCCTGGTCCATGCCCTAGTGATCTCACAACTTGATTACTGTAATGTCCTCCTGGCTGGGCTTCCTTTTTCTCACCTCCGTCCTTTAATCTCTGCCCAGCATTCAGCTGCATGCATTATCACTTCCACCCACCGCTCTGACCACATCTCTCCTGTGTTGGCATCCCTTCACTGGCTCCCTCTCCCTTTCCGCATTCAGTATAAGCTCCTGCTGTCGACATTCAAAGCCCTCCATGGACTGGCCCCTCCTTACTTATCAGACCTTCTTTCTCCTCACCTTCCCATTCGGGCCCTCCGTTCTGGTAGTCAAGGGTTCCTGTCTCAGCCCAGGATTTCCTCTGCCCCATCCCGGATTCGCCCCTTTTCACTTGCTGCCCCTCACTCCTGGAACCTTCTTCCTCCACAAGCAAGAGCCATCACTTCTTTAACCAGCTTCAAAACGGAGTTGAAAACCATCCTATTCAGAGAAGCCTTCCCAGGCATCGCATAATTGTCGCTTACTATCTGATGTTCTGTTGTTGGCTGTTTATCGATCCATTTCCTGTATTGCTATGTACTGTATATGTATTATCCTACTTGTGAGTATGTATTTTCCCTGGATAATGATTAACCTTCCATTTTGAAGCCAAGCCCTCCCTTCAGTCCATCTGCCTTGGTCCAGGCCTCGAAGGTTGAGAGGAACTGCTGGACCTCTTACCCTTTCCCGTCACCACTCCCTTCTCCTTCTGTGTCATGTCTTTTTAGATTGTAAGCCTGAGGGCAGGGAACCGTCTAACTAAAAAGATTGCATGTACAGCGCTGTGTAAATTTACAGCGCTTCATAAATAAAGGTTAATAATAATAATAATAATAACCTGTTTTCAGATGCCACCTCATTTAACACACGCTGAATCCTGTGTTAATTAATTGCCTTCACATTGACTTTGACTTATGGTGACTCTATGAATAAGAGATCCTGTTCCCAACAGTCCTGCTGGTACTTGCAAATTAAAGGCTGTGGCTTTATTGCGTCCTTGTTAACCAAGCAGTATTGTCTTTTCCAGTGAATCATGTCATCTCATGATATGTCCAAAGTATACTAGCCTCTGTTTAGTCATCTTAGCTTCTAATGAACATTCAGGCCTGATTTGTTCTAGCACCCATTCATTTGTCTTTTTAAAGGTCCATTGCATCCTTAGAGTTCTCCTCCAAAACTACATTTCAAATGAGGTTTTTTTCTTTCTGTCTGCTTTTGTCTAGCTTTCACAACTATACATAGAAATCGGAAATAATATGGTATCGATAATACTCATTTTGATTGCAGCACTACACTAGTGTAAAAATAATTGTGCAAACAGTGTAAACAAATGCGTAAACAAGTGGACTTTCTTGGAGGTTACATAAATTTGGTTTAGTACAGCCAGTTGTCCTACAAGCACACACACACACACACAGCCCTCTCACTCATGTTGGACTCAGTGGGTGTAGAACTCATTGACTGTTGCAAGAGAAGTTGCACAACAATGGGGTCCAGCATAACTACAGTGGCTGCTCGGTATCCATGGATTCTTTAGCTATGGATTCAACCATCCACAGCTTGAAAATATTCAGAAAAATATATATATTCCAAAAAGTGAACTTTGATTTTGCCATTTTATATAAGGAACAAAGTTTTCCTATGCCATTCATTGTATTTAATGAGACTTGAGCATCCACGGATTTTGCTGGCTACAGAGGATCCTGGATCCAAACCCCTGTAAATACCAAGGCACTGTACACTGTTGTGTATCTCAGCGCTCTACATTGTTGTGTTTTTAAGTTACAGTAAAAATGTGTACAGGATGCCTTATTAGCCTTTGCTGCTTCTGCTTCATAAATAGGCAGATGATGGTGATGATGATGATGATGATGATTTTGCCAAGGATTCTGTACTTGGGTCACAGGCCGTTGCTTTATACCTGTCAAGCCAAACTGTAGCTGTAGTCTATTGATGTCTCAAACTGTGTGACTGTTGCTTTAACTGTGCAAGTTACACAGAAGTCTTCTGTTTCTTTACAAGCACACTAGGGTGAATATTTTGTCTAGCTGCTGGGGAAATCTTTGTCACTGACTTTGCTGACAATAGACTTAGAGGTAAAATGGTCTGCTTTTGGTGCCTGGAGGTTCTGTAGTCTATTGTTAGTTCACAATGGATTTCTATTGCTGCATTCCTGCTTTGCAAAGGTTTGTTAGCTTTTAATGACTGACAGTCTTCTACCGCAAATACCATGGTAGTCGGGGTTGTTTGCTTACTACTCAAGGATTTTTTTTTAAAAAAAGGAACAGCAGAAAGGAGAAAAAGAAATATACCAATGTTTATATGACCTATTCAGTGTTGTTGTTAGTATTTTTAACCCTTCATGAAGTATTCACATAGGGAAACAATTCAAATATGGAACATACTTGTTAGTGATGCCTGGAGAAATCTTCACCTTTATATTAATCAGACTCATTGATTATGAGTTGAGAGGAGTCCATCTCACAGGCCTAATCCACCCTCCAAAGAATCAGAATTTGGCCCACGAAACTTCTGTGGTCGCTCATTTTTGGTAGCAACATGAAGGGGAGAAGAGGTGGAATCTCAGTGGACTCAAAACAAAAGGATCAATTGTGTCAATGGGCATGGCCAGAAAAGGATATCATTTTTCTATGCTGTTCATCACCCTAAATTTAGATAATATCAGAAGCCCTTTTCCAATTTCACTCCATACTCAAATGCTAAAACAGTGGAATAAGGTATCACTCAACTTAGAGATTTCTCCACCAAGGTGATAAAAGCATGGAATGTTAACCTAAATGAGGGTTTAAAAAGCAAAAACAGTGGGCCATTTTGATGGTGGTTTGGTTCTGGACTTCCTTGCAGGTTCTAAAAAATACAGAGATGATCACAACCCATATTATTCAATGGCAGTAACATGAACTGTGAATGTTTCAGCATGTGCATGTTCACTTCGCCAGCATTGAATAATGTGGGGCATGGCAATCGGTGGGTTGTCAGATTTGCAGATCAAAAGCCCACCAAATTCTCCCATACCTAGAAAAGCTAAATAACACACAAATTATATGTGCTCTGTATTTATATTCTGTGTTAGCTTCTCTGCAGATATCATAGTTTTTGTATCTACTATACAGCTACAATTCATTTGTAGCCACAAATGTACAATACATCTGCCCTTGTTTATTAACTAATGGGGCAGTCCAGTGATTCATCCATCTGAGTGTGTTAATACTCTTAGGAGTGCTTTAGGTTGGACACTATGAAACTAACAAGGGGTTGGACTCTATGATAATGCAAACTCTATGATAATGTAAATCCCAACTCAGTGATACTTACTCCAGAGCAAAATCCCTTCCCAAAGACTGATCAAATTTGTGCTACCAAAAATGGTACAACTCCAAAACTGAGTTTCTCCTGTCTTCACCAGGATTCCCTGATACCTTTTGTCATGTAAATGCTTAATAAATATGTAATGTACTTACTTTTACTCCTACTTTTCCAACTGCATATTTTCAAACTTCACATTTTTCCAGTTCCATATTTTGTGTCCAACTGCACAACACTGCTGTAGAATTAAAGGCAACTTACATAATAACATAAGAAACTGATCTATATTGAGTCAGCCTGTTTGTCTAGGAACATTTTAAATGGGCAGTTTAAACCAGAAACTCATTCCTATCAGTGTTACATATATTCCCATAAGTTAAAATAGAGGAAAGGGTTTTGTTATTATGCAAAAGAGGTTTTCTTGTTGAGAACGTATCATCTGAACACTTTCTGGGTTGTAAATGGTGCTGTGTGCCTCCTAGTGATAGTCATATAACCAGGTTCAATCCCATGTATCTAAGGTTAAACATCAGGCAGCAGACCTTGAACTGATATTGAATATTCATTGCCAGGTACAGAAGATATATTCTGGACTAGATGAGCCCATGGTCTAACCTCTAGACCTTACAATAGGCAAAATAAGGCAGCTTCCTCAAACCACAAAAATTAGAAGTGGAACAAGTGATCCATCCTATTTCCTCTGGGTCCTACAAACTGGCATTACTTCCTGCTCCTAAGAAAGGGTGTGTTCCTCAGATGTGACAGAGGATTCTGTTTCTTCAGTGATGCCAAAGTGAGCTTCTAGTGACAAGCCAGTGGATTTTACATGTGGAATACCATGGGGAGGCCATCCTCTTGTCCCAGAATGTGTGTGTATGTGCCTTCAAGTCACCTGTTGACTTATGGTGACCCCATAAATTTCATAGGGTTTTCTTAGGCAAGGAATACCCAGAGGTATTTTTGTCCATTCCTTTTTCTGAAATATAGCCTACAGCATCTGGTATTCATTGGCTGTCTTCCATCCAAGTATTAATCAGGGATGACCCTGTTTAGCTTCCAAGATCAGATGAAATCTGGTGACTTTGGGGGTTTTAGGCCCCGTCCCAGATTTCCATGTCCCAGAATACCTTGGCCCAAAAAGAAGATAGCATTAGACTTAGCAGCTTGGAAATTCTCTCTGTTGAGATCAATGTGGCAATTGGGTACATGAATAAGCTTTAAGGACTCCAGGTTGCCCACATCTCTTTTCCATCAAGACTCATTTTGTCCTTGTTCTATAGAGATCTTAACTGCCATGGAGTAGGTTGAGAAAATAGTCACACATAAAACCTCCAGCAAAATTAGCCAGCAAAGAGAATGGAGGATCCTTGTAATGCCTTTTTATTTCCATGGAGGGAATTAACCAGTTGCTAATAAGTATACGGTCTCTAGGCCAGACGGTCCCTTTGAAAAGTTAACATGTACTCTCTTTCAGTTCCTGGTAGGGGGTAAAAAATGCGGGAGCAAATACACATAAGCACAAAAGTAGAGGAAGCAGTTATATGTCTTAGATGGAGATAGTAAGTGTGGCCATTGTTATTTAGATGGAACATACTGGAGCACTTATCTTTTAGTACACTCCATTTTCGAACTGAATGCAGCACTAATCGCAGGATTGAAAGCTATTGTAATTGTGCACCCTTCTAAATGCTGACAAGAATATGCAATTACATTGTTTGGAACCCAGTTTAACATCCCCTGAGTTGTATTAGCATTTGTATTTTACTTATGCATTAAAATTTTGTATAAAAAACAAGGTCAGAATACAAGAGTTATAAACACTGAGCCCATCCACACCCTACAAATATATATCCCTGAAAATCCTGGAGACATATATTAAAAGCAAGCAATATGTTTATGAAGTGAATAAATAATAGATTCTCATGTACTACTTGTGAGCATTTTAAGAACACAAGAAGTTGTCTTATACTCATTCACACTAAATGCTTGGTCCCTCTAGGCAAGTGGATCTCAACTTTTGGTCCAGCAGATGCTCTGAGATGGGGGGATGGAGGCAATGCTGTTGCTCATCCTTCTCCTCTAAGGCTGATCACCTCCAGGACTCTTTCCAGATTCTGTTACCATCTTTGGAGGTCTTGTGTTTTAACTGTTGGGCTTGTTTTTGTTTTTGATACCACCCCCTGACCCTTCTTCTTCTTATCCTCTCACTCTGGTCTGGAAACCATGCCCTATGAGGAATGACTTAGGGAGCTGGGGATGTTTAGCCTGGAGAAAAGAAGGTTAAGAGGTGATATGATCGCCCTGTTTAAATATTTGAAGGGATGTCATATTGAAGAGGGAGCAAGCTTGTTTTCTGCTGCTCCAGAGAACAGGACCCGGAACAATGGATGCAAGCTGCAGGAAAAGAGATTCCACCTGAACATTAGGAGGAACTTCCTGACAGTTAGGGCTGTTCGACAGTGGAATGCACTCCCTCGGAGGGTGATAGAGTCTCTTTCCTTGGAGGTCTTTAAACAGAGGCTGGATGGCCATCTGTCAGGGATGCTTTGATTTGGATTTCCTGCATGGCAGGGGGTTGGACTGGATGGCCCTAGTGGTCTCTTCCAACTCTAAGATTCTATGATTCTATGATTCTGGGCACTGTGTGTGTATGTGTGTATTGTGTGCTTTCCAACTTATGGCAACGCTAAGGCAAAGCTATCATGGCTTTTGAGGGGCAAGATTTGTTCAAAGGAGGTTTGCCATTGCCTTCGCCTAAGACAGAGATCATCTGACTTGCCCAAGGTCATCCAGTGAGTTTCATGGCTGAACAGGGTCTCCAGAGTTGTAGTCCAGTACTCAAACCACTATGCCGTGCTGGCTTGCAATACTGCACCTTTGTTCTAATCCACAGCTTCCTTTCCTTCACTTAGGCCACTCTCCTGCTCTTTCTTGAAGCAAGGGCTGACCAACTAAATATCTTTAGTATTTTAATGATACCACTGAGAAGGACAAAAACAGATACAATATAGTTGGGTCATGAGTCCCCTTTTGGACTACTGGACCCCAGAAATTTGTATCAACTTCCCCTCTACCTACCCAGTAGCTCTGCTAGTTGGTATGTGATGATGATATATACTCCTTCCACTGCAACAGATGCCATGCATTTATATATCAATTGCTGGAATGCTCAAACGAAAGTGTTGAGGTAGACATGATCATGTGAATGTTCCATAGGTATGTGGATGGCCATGGTGGCAACAAAATGATGGACTAGTTAGGCCTTTGATCTGATCTATCTGACAATTTCTTGTGTTCTTATCATAGATGGAATTAGATTAATGGAGCACAGATTTATGAATGGTTTATTAGCCATATTGGCTATAAGGCATTTGCTGATTCAAAAAGAATATGTACTTATTGATAGTTGTTGCTGGGGTGCTTCAGCCTTCAGATCCTACTTGAAGCCCTGTTCATGGGCTTCCTGGAGGGAGCTGATAAGCCACTCTGGGAAGAAGCTTCCAGAGGCATAGAGTGGTCCTTGATCTGATATAACAGGGCTCATCTGATATTCCTATACACCGTGCAAGGCTTCTTTAATTGTTTTCCCAGGATTTTACAATCTTTGCAAAGTGCTGGTTGCCCTGAACTCTCCCCATTATTGTTATTATTTGTTTGCAATGTGTGTGTTACTTCTGTGGGAGAGAGAAGGATCTTGCCACAGCGTGCTTACCACCACACTATGTTTAAACACATTGTAAAGTGGATGTAATTGTAAACACACTGAGGGATATAATTACATGTAGCAGATTTAGGCGCTAATTCTTTGCCTTTCTCTCTCTCTCCCCCACTCTGCATTTTATCAACATAATTATATTTTTTTAACACAGACTAACACCCTGAAATTGACAAGCATCCATTATAAGCAGAAACTTGTTCTCTAAATTGAAAAACAATACACGCCAGGTTTCTGTGTGCCCATTGTCATATGGAATGGCTTTGTTCCGTAAGAGGGAAAAGCTAATGATTTTGAAACAGCAGGTGACAAAACACATTCTTTTTTTTTCACGCTTTCCCCTCTTATCAGTTTGTTGATGAAGTCATTATGAACTGGGGTCCAGGATGGGGTAGCTCTTATTTTTAGCAGATAGACTTTTAATGAGTTCTATTGTGCCGTCAGTCATGTTGATTTCGCTTACACTTCTCTCTCTTTCTCCCCCTCCCCCCTTCATTCAGAAACCCCTAGTATTGAAAAGCTACTATCAAAAGATTGGAAAGACAAGCTTCTTGCCATGGGATCAGGGAACTTTGGAGAAATAAAAGGTAAGCCTAATTTTGCTTGATTGGTAGGGACGTTAAGAAAAACATAAATGGGAATATGTGCGATTTCAATTATCACAATTGAAGCCTGCAGTCTTTTGCTCCTTCTATTTTGCTCTTCTTCAGTGCAGAGAGGAAAGGTCTTCAGGGCCAGTTCTGTTGCAGGGGTATAGCTATAGGGGTGGGAATGAGGGCATTGCCCCCACTAAATAAGAATTATGGTCCGCAGTGAAATTTTCCCTCATTTCCCAAACGTCTTGCATTGCTGGAACTAGAAATCTCAATAACATAATTTAAGCTAGTCAAAAATGGAATGGACCATTAATGGATCATTGAAGGCAGATGGGGCTATCCTTTTTCGGGAAGGCCCGCCAGAAGAGATCGGTCTTGATGGCCTTCTTGAAGACATCTAAAGACATAATAAGACAGACGTCCTCTGGCAGGTCATTCCATAGTTTCGGAGCAGCAGAAAAGAATATCCTCTAGGAAGTTGCAGCTAATCTGGACTTCTGCAGTTGGAATCTACAGTAGAATCTACTTGTGTAGGAACTGATATGCTTAGTACCAGTTCACAATTCTGTGTGCTACAGTAGGATTGGGAGCAAAATAGAGATCATTTCTACCAAGCCTTCTTAAAAGCTACATAGTGTTCCTGTTCTATTACTTGTAGAGATCGTGGTGGTTATTTGTGAAGAACTTTCCTGACACTTGAAGAGCACTACCATTTCTTAGAAGTGTGTAGTGAGTTAAATTCCATGGTAATCTCAACTAGAGTAGACCCACTGAAATCAAGGAGATGCAACTGATAATGAACAAAACGATAACCTCACTCCTGTAACTGTAATTTTTAAGTTGCTTATATAGTATAGGGCACTTGCCTCATTAAACAGTGGAGCAGAAAAAAATAATATGGTAAAAGTCCATATGATTTTTCAAAAGCACCAGTGGGAGCCGTACCCTATACAAAGATGAGGGAGGGGGCCTTCTTTGCTGTGGTGCCCCAGTTGTGGAATGCCTTCCCCTTGAGGGCTGGATTGGGTCAATGTTGGCTTCCTTTCATTGTTGGAAAAGCAGGGAGGAGGGAGCAATTCAATCATGACTTCTGGGCTCTGCTTCTTCATGGGTAACTAGCTATTTAAAGTGAGAAGTGTGTGTGTGTGTGTGTGTGTGTTGGCTGCTGTCAAGTGGACTGTGTCTGTTGCTAGAGAAGGTAATCTGTTCACAGCCCCATGATCTCATTCTGTTGGATGGCAAATTTTTCTCTCCCTCCCCACATCTTCTTTGGCTCTTTCCCTTCCTTGCTGAACACTTGAAAGTGGCCACCACTGTGAGCTGATGACACAAAAAGAAATTTCTCAGTGCTTTCAGCCTTGCCTGGGGGATGTCAGGAAGGGAGAACCCAAGCCTCAAAGAAAACTCTACCACTTGGCATTGTTGTTGTTATTTTTATTATTATTTTTGTACCCTGCTTTTTTGCCAAAATCGGAATACAAAGTGGATTACAGCCTAAAAACACAGTACAATTAAAAATTTACAAAAATGACAGTTAAAAAGGAATTAAACTAATGCAATATTAAAACAGATAATTTGTTTAAAAAATAGAATGCAATTAAAAAAGATAAAGGCACTTAAGGGGGATAAAGGCACCCCGCAAATATATTTCATTGTATCCTGTCTTATTTATGTATTTATTTTTTGCATTACCTAAGCTCCTTGTTGACAAGCCCTGCATCTGAGATATTAAAGAGAAGGGAATGCCATGGAACTGGGTGGTTGTATGTGTTGCACGTGTGTTTTGGAGTCAAGTTTGGTCTTAACCTGTGAATGTTGAAAAAATAATAGGTCTCTTGAGGGTCAGCATCTAGAGTCAGCTTCATTGGACACCAATCGCAGTGGCATCCTGCCTCGGTTGCCATACCCTGGAGCCTCTCACCCTGTTTCTCTTCTTTCTTCTTTTGTGCCCTCTAAGCAAGTAAGCAGTGGCAGAAGCAAAGAGAAGGAAGAGTTGGACCCTGCTCATCTTGCTTTCTCCTTGTGAGTGGCTCTATGAATTGGGTGCAAAGATAGGGGAAAAGCTAATGGGTAGAAGTGGCAGCTGTGAGGAGCAAGTGTGCCCACTTCTGGAGATTACAAAATAAAAGCTAAAAACACTAATATAAATATAAATTCATTTCATGTGGTTTGTTTACAACTATATTATATATGTGTTATTTTATTATGTACTCAACCATATTTTTCTGATGAACTTACCTTTTGTAAAATGACTTGTTGGCTTACAAGATATTTATATAAGGCTGATCTAAAAAAAAATTCTTAAATTGTACTTTTCTAGCCACAAACCATTGACTGAATCTGCTTTTAACTTATTACTTTCATTGTCAATTGCGGTGAAAATAAGTGGGGGGAGGACCCATTCAACATTTGCACTGTGTCCACAAGCAACCCATTGCTTAATACATTTGCTGTCCTTTTCCCCTATGAAGAACAAATGCAGGAAATCTGGTCTATTGCTGCTCCTAGGAAAAATGAACTCTAGAAGGATTCATCCTATCTCCCTATTTGCAGTGAGGACAAATTGACAAGTAGTCATCTTTCTTAAAGGGGAACAGCAAATGTGGTGTTACTCTATGGGCTTCTTAGCCATGCTCAAAATTGAGGACATTTTGAAATTCTTCCTGGATAGAAGGATGAAATGTAGGACATATACTGGAAAAGAAGGAGGACTGGTTACCCTGAGTATAGTAGTTCTCTTTCTGAATGTGCATATAAATTAGCACATGCAAATGCTATGCAAATCTGTGTTCCCTTGTGATGTTTTGGGGGGGAGGGCAGTGCAGTTCTTCTCTTTTTGGCAATGCATACAATACATGACTGGCACAACAGTTGGAATTATTGTCTGTTATAGGTGGCAGGAAGAGAGGGAACAATGAAATACTTTATTTAGTACATAACTTAGGCCTATGTTTTCTTTTCTTCCTTTTTGAGGGAGGATAGCCAGGATGACTATTCAGAGCCTTAGCAAGTGGCAATCATGCTGCCACTGAAAGCAAAGAGCAAAAAAAAATGAGAGCTCAGGCCATGGTACAGCTGTATTTGTTGAAACAACACGGAATGTGTATGTGGTACTTGCATGCGCTCACACATGTATTGGAAAGAGGGCTTGCTTCATTCTTTCTCCATGAATATGAGGTTATTATGAAGGGTTTTCCAGCTCTTAAGTTTTAATTAATTCCTTGATATATTTGTCTTGGCAGGGACCACTTTGGAAAAACAGGCACCAGACACCTTGGGCCTTTCTATTGCTTTGCCCTGGAATGTGCCCAGTGCTAACGTTCAAATGTCTTTTGTAGGAGAGTGTGTATACATATCCCACTCCATTAAAAAAAGGAAAGAAAGAAAAAAGGAAAAGAAATCCATACTGGCTTCCATCCCTTCTCCCACCTGCCTCTTAATCTCCCTCTCAATAGTGAGAAGACTGAGGCAGAAAAAGAAAGAGAAGCAATGAAGATAGAAGAAGAGGCCTCCAATATTACTCTTGGATGCACAAATCTCTTCCTACTCCTTATCTAGTTATAATATAATCCTAACTGGCCAAGATGAGCAGATACAAGGCTACCTGCTGAATCCAACCTCTCCTGCCTGGTATCCACACTGCAGAAATAAAGCAGTTTGACACCATTTTATTTATCATGGCTCCATCCTGTGGAATCCTGGGATTTGTAGTTGAGATCAAGTATTCAGCCTGGTCTGTTAGAGAGCTTTGTTGTCTCACCAAACTACACATGCCAAGATTCTGTAGGATAGAGTCATGGGAGTTAAAGTGGCATCAAGCTGCTTTATTTCTACCGTGTGTATTCACCTCCAGCCTTGGAACTTACCTGTACCCTCCAACTGCCCTGATTTCACAGAGATAGTCTTGTTTAATCCCTTCTCATCCCACTCTTTCAAATGCTTTTTAAATGTCCCAGGTTCTCTCTGCCTTTCACCCTTCATCCCCAGTTTATTTAACTGCTAAAAACTGAGTTTAAAGTGCAAAAGTAGTTTGCAACCAGCTAACTCAACAGTGGAGGGAGGGGAGAAAAGGCAAGACTCAGTAGACTCAGGTAAAAGAAACTACTGCAGTCTGCCCTAGCTTGTGTGTTCTTTTCCATTAATAAATGTTGGTATCTTGACCATACCCTGATGTAGGTTCACTGCTTGTGTCACAGTTTTCATCTGTGAAATGTTGAAGGGTATTTATTGTTCTTGTGTGCCTTCAATTTGGAAATAGAAGAGTCTAAATATCTACTTCACTAAGTAACTACTTTACAAATATTCCACTGATCTTTCTTGAAATTTTCCGTATAAAACGTTGCACCCGAAAAACATCTTCAAATCTACTTTTGGAAGAGAATACGAATTACTCCCACTTACATTATTAAATGAGATTTACAAGGAACAACTGCAACTAATTTTCAGTGAAGTAAGCATAACCCTGGGGATTTTTTCCATACTGTGGCTGACTGTGGCAGAAGCTGGGGGGAAAATTCAGCAAATTAGTACTCATCAAAAACTGCAATGTGGCAATCTACCCAGAGATCTTGTCTATTGAATTTGAAAATACAAGAGAAAACTTTATGACTTTGGGAAGATAATTCATGTTTTTGCAATGGAAAAGGCTAGAAAAACAGAGCTGTAATATTAATTGGATTAATGTTTGCAGACACATTGGTCCATTATGATAAAAAAAGAGTCAAGGATAATCTCTTTATTAATGACCTAAAAGTTACCAAATATTTAGCAAACTTTTAGGATTCTGAGGGTATTATTCTGTATTGATAGATACAACCAACCACTTTTTTCATTGAAAATATTCACCATTTTTTTCCAAAATGCAAATCTTGTTTTTTGCCATTTTATATTAGTGCATTTTACTATGACATTATATATAATGGGACTTGAGCATCCACAGATTTTGGTATCCACGTAAGTCTTGGAACCAAACTCCAGCAGTATTTGTTTAATACCCTATTAAACAAAAATAGCAAAAATAAGTGTTTCTCAAAAATGTAAAAAATGGAGCAGTAATTTCAGAATTCAAACAAATATTTTTTCATGATTCATGAATTGTTTCAGATGAAGGATTGTAATACTGGGGTGGGATGGGGGCCTGTTTTATTGGCTTATGAGTGTGGGAGTGCCTTCAGTTAACCTGTCAGTGTATGGCATAGAGTTTTCTTAGCCAAACACTTCTCAGAGATGGTATTCTTTGGTGGATCTCACATGAAAGATCTGCTTAGCTTCCAAGGTTACATAGAATCTGGTAGATAAATGGTCATATAGCTTGATGCTTTATCAAGTGTAACTTTGTACCAGCATTGTGGCTGCATCTTGAAGCTGGTGAATATTTAAATCTGACATAGCTGGACTCCTCCCTCATTCCATCCTATTTCCTTACTTTTTTGGCACTTCTTGTGACTGGTTTTTAAGCAGTTCTGCCAACAAATTGCTCTGCCAGCAGATTACTCTCTTGTGTCTTGGAGGTGGTAGATATTTGAAGATCAGCTGTCAGAAGAATGCTCTGCCAGGAGAAGAACCTTGTGCCTAATCCTAATCCCCTACATCCAACTCATCTCTGAATTAGGTTTATAGTGCTTGAAGGGAGTCCGCACAATGGCACCCTCCACTGAGTATTATAGTAAAAATAACCCCATGTCATGCCATAGTTCCATCTATGGGAATCTTGGGATTTGCAGTTTGCCAGAGAGTACTATACTAGTGTAGTCCCCTGAAAGAGACCAGAAAATTCTAAAGTCCTCATCAGTTTACAAATCCCAAGATTCCACAGGATAGATGCATGGAAATTAAAGTGATATCAAATTCCTATAGCTGTGTAATGTAGACATACCCTATCCTCTTTCATTATAATGTGGAAGAAAAGATCTGTGAATTGCATATACTCCTGGGGAAGAACCCCCCCTCATGTTCTTCCCAGTAGACGTTAAATTATATGTAGACAAGGAGTCACTCTCTTTTCTTCAGTGCCTTAATGCTATTTCAGCTGAAACAGTAAGATGGGGATGCCCCCATAGTAGCAGGAGTGCCTTTTCACCATTGCCATTTGTGTGGGTGGAAACATCTGTTATCTCTTGCTCACCCCGACCATTACAAGTTGCACAGAATGCCAAGAGAGGGGGAGAGTATCTTCTTTATATCCCTGCCAGTCCAAGACGATGGACTCAGCAACATGTGGAGCCAGCCAAACTAACCCATATTAGAGAAAAACAGATTTCTGGATTTACTGAGGAATGTTGTGATGGGGCTGACCAAGCACATCAAGAAACACCAGTTCAGATCTTGAAATCTACAGTGTCAGTTGATTCTTAGCTTCATCATTGTTTTTTGTTGTTGTTAGCTGCCCTCAAGTCGATCCTGACTCATGGTGACCCTGGGGTTCTTGGATGAGACATCTCCAAGAACCCCTTTTCTCCACTGCTTTGCTCAGGTCCTGCAAATTTATGTCCATGACCTCCCCGATTGAGTCCATCTATCTGGAATGCAGTCATCCTCTCCTTCTTCAACCCTCTACTTTTCCTAGCATTATTGTCTTTTATAATGATCCATGCCTTCTTGTGATGTGCTCAATGCACCACAGTCTCAAGCTTCATCATTATCCACATATGTCTGTGTGTTTTTAATCTACATATATGCATCTTGCTTTGTGCACTTGTATTCTTCAGGAATGGTGCAAAACTGTGTATAAAACTTTATAAATACACTTTGTGAAAGAGTTTTTACTTTTTAAATAGCTTTCGTAAATAACTTTGTAAATCTGCTTTCTAGAAGAGTTTATCTAGGCAACACCATGCTTTCTTCCTTCATTCAGGTATTGATCACTTTTCCGAAGGGAAGAAGGGGGGGGGGGAGAAGGAGACCATATCTTCATATATATATATATATATATATATGATAGAATCACAGTTGGATTTATAATGCAATTTATGGGATTTTCTTTTTTTTAAAAAAAGATTCTTACAAAATGGGGTTGTCTCAAGTTGGTGATGGGGAAAAGAAAGCCTCTGCATTGTATGACAAATGCCAGTTCTGTTCTAAAAAAACATACAAAATATTCAAGGAACATATGAAGAGGTAGAACCATGAAATCTGGGCATACATTGTTATCCTAAAAAGGCCTTCAGTGCATAATAAGGATGCAAATGGTGCATCAACATACCAAAATGTCCCATCAAAACAATGACCAACTGCCATGAGATTTTGTTACTGATATTTTCTATTTTCTATTATTTATTTAATTATTTATTATTATTTTTCAAAAAAAAAAAACTTTGCTGCAAAAACACTGTTTATAAGTAACTCTTCTCCAACCTCCCCAGTATTTTTTAAAGTAGGAGCCAGTGGCTTTATGCAAACAGATCATGAAGAAATAAATTCCTTACCAAAAATGTATTGAAATGTTAAAAGTTATTAAAAAGATATCAGTCAAAAGACGGATGAGGGAACAGAGAGTCAATTTATGCTGAATGGGGTTCTATTTCTCCTGAAGATATAGCTATGCAGTTTGGGTGTAATCCTAAATCCAACCCTCAGCCTGGATGTTCAGGTTTCATTGGTATTCAGGTGGGCATTTGCACAATTAAAACAAGTCCACCAACTTTGCGTGATTCTAGATTTGGCCATGGTGACTCATGCTTTGCTGCTGCTGTTGTTGCTGTTGTTGTTGTGTGCCTTGAAGTCATTTCTGACTTATGGTGACCCTAGCATGGGATTTTCTTGGCATGATTTGTTCAGAGGAGTTTGCCATTGCCCACCCCTGAGGCTAAGAGAGTGTGGCTTCCTCAAGGTCACCAAGGGGTTTTCATGGTCAAGCAGGGAATTGAACCCTGGTCTCCAGAATTGTAGTCAGACACTCAAACCACTATGCTTCCCATGATAGATTCACCTTAGGGTTGCCATAAATTGAAAAAAACTTGAAGGCACAAAACAACAGCAGCAGCAGCAGCAACAGCAAGAAGAAGAAGAAGAAGAGGAGGAGGAGGAGGAGGAGAAGGAGGAGGGCTCTTATATTTGCAGAGTTAGCTTCACCTTGTAATTTTGCCTTTCTCTTTTCTTTGCATACCTAAACTGTATCTCCAAATGCTCAATGGATGTTTTTGTTACTGCAATGCTAAAAATTTAAGGGGCAAAATTCATATTTTGGGGGGCATCTTATTGTCCTTCCATTGCTACACCTTGTCCCTACAGCATAAGTTGTATGCATGTACAAGGATCTTCAACATGATGGGAAAATCTGAGAGGCATAACTAACAGAATTATGCAGCCATGAGATTGCCGTAAGGGTAGTGGGATTGATCACACATTCATTGTGGGGGTCTCTCATTTGATCAGTGCTGAGATATTTCTTCATTCCCTAAGAATTTGACATTCCCAAGTCAGAACTGCTCATACCCTACATAAATGTGCCACCAAAATTCTGCTGTAAGCAAAAATTACTTGAGTATTTGGAGGTTCCACCTCAAGCAAACCATCTGAGGAACTTTAAGGGGAAGTCAAAAGAATTTTGAGGAAATTTCTCAGGAGTTTTATACATTTCCTATGGTGCTCAGGAAAGAAAAGGAAATATAAGTTTCTCTCACTATTTTGTTGATCTCTAACTAGACATTACAAGAAGGAAAGCAAGTTTAGTATGGCTTTTTTTGGGGGGGGGATGACTTTAGTGCTGTATAGAAAATGATGTGTTATGATGATTTTAAAGAGTGAGCTGCAAGTACTAAACCTAATAGTTTGGGTTCAAAACTGGATTATGGGTGGGGAGTAAAACATGACATTGGATCCAGTTTTGTGGCACCAAGAACAGGCATGGTTCTCATTCCCATACCCATAATCCATCTAGTAATGATGCTATATAGTAATGTACCACCTTGAGACATGAAGAATATTTGTTCCTTTGGATATCCTTGATGCAAAACAAACAAACAAACAAACAAACAAAAAACAAACTTGATCAAAACAAAACACACAGTCCTTAAGCTAAGGGCATCTGGCTGCAATAAAGGAGAAAGAGGCAATGTTTTTCAGGACAGTTTGCTTTACAGATATAAATGTGGTGTTGTGGACAGAAAACTATATTACATGCAAAATCACTACAACCACTTATATAGGGAAAAAGGTTTTCCGTGCAGAAAAATGAATTTCTGTCCAAAGGAACAATCTTGAAAGATGTCCCAAAGTATGAAAATTCTGCAGAAGCTCTTGCAATCCTTTACAGGGGGCAAGATTTGTTTTTGTGTGTAAAAATGCAATAACGAAAGGTTTACACCACACTAGCCTCTTTTCCCAGAGGACTTCTGGTGGTGGTGGGGATTGTGGACACCTGCAAATGGGCCATAATAAATTTGGGGCACGGAGTTCATCTTGGCCCCAGGATATGAACAAATTGAACTGTTTTAAGTTTTCATCTTCTGGAGGAGTCTAGCATGTTTTCTTGTTTCTGTGATGTGATTCCTTTGAAAACATGTTGTGTGGATGCTGCCAAGTATTCCTGGAAGAGAAACTCTGAATGTGTTTCTGTTCCCAAGGTTACTGGCATACAATGCACTGGTTAACACCAAGACATCTGCAAGGGAATACCATGTCAGGAATGGCAGAAAATGTGCTGTGGTAATAGATTCTCACCTGTGAAGAGTTATTACAGAAGACTTTGATGCCTGGATATTTTCTCAGCCACTACATTATATTTTTAAACATAAAAGACACATACATATCAAAATTTGAAATGCATTGAAATGCAACACAGTCTGGCACATGTTTATCCTAAAGTCCTGTTGTTGCAAAGGAGACATAGTACTGAAGTCTTGACATTTTATGTAAGTAAAGAATTGGCAGCAAAGGCAAAAGCAATATCCATAATAAATCTCTTCTCCCAATTCATTTGTGTTTCATAGAGTCAAACAGGAAAGAAAAATCAGTGGAAACATCATATGTGATGGCTTTCATAGACTCATGAAATATAATAAATATCCATATTCAATAATGTTGTATATTACTAGGGTTTTGCTATATCATGTCTACTAAGCATCAAAACTTTCTTTTTGCATGTTTTAAGTATTCCATAGTATATATATATTAATATACTTGGGTCTAGAGGTTGGACAAATTACCATTCTCAAAATCCCAAATTCAGCATGGCCATGCTGAGTAGTAAATTCTGGGAGGTGTAGCCCAAAATGTATTTTTTCCAACTTGTGACTGGGGTTTGTTGAGAGATCATACCTTCACATTTTTTCTCCCTAGAACTGGGAAATCAAAAGCTGATTCTAATTTAGGCTAGGATTCAGTACTGTTCCATCCATTGATCTATTAATATTCAGCACAAAATCTGAAATTGTGGCACCATAGTTGTGAAGATCTCTTCCTATGAACATTACAGATGAATCTTTATGCCAGCACCTTTTCATAGCCTCCAGTTCTCCCAGTTTGACAGGGACAGTCCTGATTTATCTTCTGTTGTCCCTCTTTTTCAGCTGCTTCTAAAACCTGCTTCCCACTTTCTCTCTCCTCCTCCCACTTTCCCCCTTTGTCCTCAGCTTGCTTCACTTGCTGAAAAACTGAGTTCAAAGTACAAAATTAGTTTGCACTCAGTTAACTCAAGGGAAAGAAGAGAGGAAGAGGTGGAATGTTGTCTCTACCAGTAGGCTCAAGCAAAAGCTTACTGCTGTAGCCACTCATAGCTTGTGTGTTCTTCCGGATCAGTAACTTTGTCCATCTTGACTACACTTGGCTGTTCCTTGGCCTCACATGTCCTAGGCATGTTACAGACTGCCAAAATAAAGCTGCTTCGGGTCTCTTTGGAGGTATGCTGTTTAAATGATGCATGGGTCCTAAGAGTCCGGAGGTCGTGCCAAAGCCACACTCCATTCCTAAGCACTGGAGTGCAGCTTTGGTGCAGCTTCCGGATTCTTAGGATGTATGCATCATTTAAACAACATACCTCCAAAGAGACCCGAAGCAGCTTTATTTTGGCAGTCTGTAACAGGTCTTAGTTTTCATCTGTGAATTGCTGGATGCTAGTTCTTTCTCAAAAGATTGTTTGGAGCTGTCTCAGGCTGATCTTAATTCATTCTTGTTTCTGTTTTCTGTACTTTGCTGAAAATGGGATGAGTGGATTTTTTCATTATGTTTACCAGCCTGAGGACACTTTTCCCTTTGGTGTTTTGTTCAAGATGGATTGTGAAAGGGGGAGAGTCATTCACATGTTCCATCCTATCTCTGCAGCACTTTGCAAATCTGTTCATAGGAAGTCTTCTTCTAAATTCATAAGCATTTTCATTAAAAATCTCCTACTATGCACTTTTTGAATTAAATTTTCCCTAATATACCAATTGTTTTATAATGGTATGTATTTGGAGTTGGTATTTGTCCACTATTTCTTCTTGTGCTATTTTTGCAATCCATTCTCTCTCTCTCTCTCTCTCTCACACACACACACACACACACACATAACTATTCAAGTGTCTGGTTTTTAAATCTGAATATGTGATTGTTACATGCAACTTAGTTTAGCTGCAAAAATTCCTTTTCCTTCTGGTTCTTAGCAAATTGGACGACTTTGTGTCACTAGGACAAAAATTTACCCTCAGTCTTACCCACGTATAATCGGTTTTAACTTGGAGAATGTCACTGTAGCAACTTGGGATTTAAAGGAACACAACTGAAAGCAGAAACTGTGGCCTCAACATGCCTAATCTTAGTTTATTAAATCCCCATCAGCCTGAAATAGACATTTGTTTGAAAGACATAGCTCAGTATCATGGAGCACAGAGGACATCACTAACAGGTACTTATGTCACACTGTGCCTGACATATGACAGGACTCTGTTTGCAGAAAACTAAAACCCTGCATGCATGTGTCACCAAGATGGGGCTGGGGGTTCTCTTCAGAGAACACTCTTACAACTGCCAATAATGGATTAAGAGAAATAATCCATTCAGTGATACTATAGCTCATCAGCAACCGTGAATTAAAGACATATGTTATGTAGATTCAATGTATGGATTAAAAAGGATAATCTGTTAGGTGACATACAGAATCTTGAGATAAGTGGGCTAGGCAGATTCTGTATATGGATTGTGGCAGATAATTCCATTTAAGTAACACTGGACAAGTTGGAAGACAAGGAAGATAGGAGGGGGGCAGCGCTCTGGTTAGGAAGGGTAATCCACTGTGTGACACTTGGGATCTTGTAATCTGGAAACTGGAAACAAGAAAGCTAAAGGGTTCAGCACATTTTGCTTTGGAGGAGGCAGAGGAGAGGAAAGCCATGGTAAGGAGATTACTCTATAGGACAAATATTGGTTTTAAACCTTTGGTTAATACAGCATACATTCCCCAGGATATGTTGTTAAGCAGCATGCCCTCTTAGTAGCTTTTTTATTTTATTTATTTATTGCTGCATCTTTTTGCCAGATGTGTCAGAATGGCTGGGTTCCCTTTGAATGATGCTTTGGCTTTGTTTTTTTAAAAAACAGGAAGAGAGGAGGATGCGAAGAAAGATCCTTAAACAAAGGAGATAAGATACATGTGATTATTTGTCACTCCTTATGATGCATGCAGTGTTTACTGCAATTCATGCTGTTTCTTCTGTCTTGGCTTCTTTGTAAGATATTTGGAATTGCTAACAGCAGACATCTGTTGTTGGCGGGTTCTGGACTTAAGACTGTTTCCAGAGCATCAGGAGGGTGAGGGTGTGTGGAAGGGCTTCCCCAACATTGGACAAGGGAACCTATTTATTTTCTTTAAAGAAGAGATTCTGTAGATACTGGAAAAGTTAGAAGAGGAGCAAATGTCATCTGGCTAAAAAGTTGAATCATGTCAGTCATTACTCAATGTAACACATTCCTTGTTTTTCATGGGTAATATGTAGAACAGGGGTAGGCAACCTGCGGCCCGCGGGCCGGATGCGGCCCGGCAAGGCCTTGGGACCGGCCCCTGCCCGGTCCTGCCGCCGATTGCCGCCGGAGCCTTTGGACTCTCGTGTGAGGGCGTGGAGCCTTTGGCCTATCAGGAGGAGGCGGGCAAGGGGGAGCAAGCGGCAGGCAAGGGGGGGAGAGCGGCGGGCAAGGGGGTAATTGTCTATAGAAGCCTCCGAAACATGCATTTATATTAACATTTTTTTAAAAATCATCAATTTTTTTTGCGTGTCCTCCATGTTTTATAAAAAGTGTCCTCCATTTGAAAATTTTGTCCTACATTTGTCCCAGTTTATTTATTTATTTTATTTTTAAAAAATTATTTAATTATTTATTTTTTGGCTTCGGCCCCCCAGTTGTCTGAGGGACAGCAACCCGGCCTCTGGCTCAAAAAGGTTGCCTACCCCTGATGTAGAATGATAAATTATTAGCACATTAATATTAACAGTTACATTGTTGCTGTTTGAGGCTTTTTGGGGGGGGGAGTTAAATTTAATTTTTAAAATGGACCAGTTTCTTTCCACTAACATTTTCCAAAGAATGAATAGATCTTACTTGAGAAATAACTAAAATTGACACTCTTGTCACTGAAATGGCCAAAGGTAATGCCATTGCACTTTATTGCTCAAAACAAAAGGCAAGGGCAGTGTGGAAGAAACTTTTATACAATTTTGGGGGGCTTGTCTGAAAGAAAGAAAAAATGACCCAAACCTATGAGTCAGGAACTGGGGGGGAAAATGGGACAACTTTCAGTTCATCCACAAGCAAATTGGTGACAGAAAAGGTGAATCTGCAGATAGAGTCATTGCTGGCTTTGGTCTGAGACCTTTATCTGAATGAGGAGGAGAAAGAGAAACAAGCAGGTGCAGGTGTTTCCTAGAGCAAGCTAGGAAGACCAGCATCTGTCTGTTGCCTAGATATAATCTCCTCCTACAGGTTCCCCTTAATGCCTTATGTTCTTTGGTTGAGATTCTGCTGCTCATGTTTTCAAAATAATGAGCGAAGGCTATAAGATCTAGAATATAAAAGCTTAGCTGTGTTACTCTGGAAAATCAGTATGCAAAGAGACCCTGTAGCCCCTTTGAGACTAAACGAAAGAAAGAAGTTGGTATCATGAGCTTTCGTAGATTTGAGTCTACGAAAGTTAATGCTACCAATTTTTTTCTTTCAGTTAGGGGCTTGACAGATGAGTGGCTCCCTGCTGCCCTTTTTGCCCCGCATCATTGCTGCAGCAACCAAAAAGCATGGCAATGAAGCTGTCAAAAGCAACTTCCTGGAAGGGGTACGATTGGTGCATTCGCACCCCCCAAATGTATTGGCTGGTGCAGTTTGGACACTGTGCCACACTTGTGCTATCATGGTGCCACCCGCGTAGACGGGGGTGAGCAATGATGGCGGCCTTTTTGCGGACTAGGACTTCTGGGCATATAAATGCCCAGCCTCGTCTAGCCCTAGTTCGTTGGGAAGACGCCACTAACAAACAAACAAACAAGCTTCATTTATATACCGCTTCACACCGCCTAAGCAGTGTCTAAGCGATTTACAATTGTAAGCTAATTTGCCCCCAACAATCTGGGTACTCATTTTAGCGACCTCAGAAGGATGCAAGCCTGAGTCAAGCCTGAGCCCTTTTGCTGGTCTTGAACTTGCAACCTTGTGGTTTTGAGTGAGTGGCTGCAGCACAGGCATTTAACCACTGTGCCACCAGGGCTCCTAATCGCCCGTCTGTAATGAGCCATAGTCCCAAAGGGATCCTTTTGCATATAGATTTAAGATTTCTGTGTGTGTGTGTGTGTGTGTGTGTGTATTGTACTGTATGTTTGGAACTAACAACCTGCCCAGGCAAGATCACCAACAAATCCTCTGTGTTTCCAAAATCTTAGAAAAAAAAGCCATTTACATTGGCAGCAAGCACAGCTAGCTTCTGTGTATCACTGAGTTGACATGACTCACTTTGTTTTGTGTTTATTTTCATGCTTCGTGGAAAGCTCTCCTCATTTTCAGTTATTTCTCACTTTTCTTGCAAACGCCTTGGGCTTCTTTGGATCCAGTTTTTCACACTGTTCCCTTTCCTCTCCTTTGGCCCCCACTGTCCTTGACTTTACTTGTATTCATTGTCATTTAATCTGATTGGTGAGGACAATTAGGGATTATTTGTCAAAAATATCACATTGTGCTGCATTTGGTGTGATGATATCATCATGTATACCTGTAAACAAAACTGCACGCCATTTGGGTCCAAAAGTGATGTGGGATGAGAACGCAAGAACAGCCTGCTGGATCTGAGTGAATGTTTATCTAGTTCAGAGCGTGGAAGCTCCTCATTACAAATAATGAGTTCTTTTTAATAATTCTGTCTAGCAATGAAGAATAATTACAGTATGGCGGTAACTTAATAAGGGATCAGCCTCTATTTAACATCATTGATATGTTTGGCTGTATATAATGTTTTACTTTTGAAATTAAATTTGGATATATTAGGCAAAGGGATACAGTGGTTCAAGGGCTAAGATGGTGACTCTGTTGGTTGCAAGATCAGCGGGTTGGCAGTTTGACTAGTACCAGCTTCTGCCAACCTAGCAGTTCAAAAGCATGCAAACACAAGTAGATAAACAGCATTCTGTGCAATCATGCTGGCCACATGATCACGGAGTAGTCTCTGACAATGCTGCCTCTTCAGCTAAGTAACGGAGATGAGCACCGTCCCCTACAGTCAGACACAACTTGACAACCTTGTCAATGGGGAATAGCTTTATCTTTTACCTCTTAGGCAAAGACTTAAAGAGTGCAATGAGAGACAAGATTGCAACTAGGTTTTTTTTTTATAAATACATTGTTTAATTTGCAAATGTGGTTTGTTTTTTAAAAAAAAAGGTATAACTTGAGAAGGGGGTAAAGGGAAGCCAATGATCCTGAATGTATTTATCTTAAAACAACAACATGCAGCATATTTTATGTCAGGTCATTAACACAATGTTATTGTTTCTGTCTAGGTATATAAAAGTACAATATGTTATTTGATCTTTCTATAATCTTTCAACAATAAGCATTCAAAAATCATCTAGTTCGTAATTTGGCAGTGAAACAACTTAGAGTAGGTTTAACTATTTTTTAAAATCCATTCAGAGTAGTTGATTGCAGTATTCAGAGTAGCTGGTCAAGGACACAATCCAGGCAAAGCTAAGTCCTTTGCATTTGTGGTTCAGGTAGTAGCTGATGCAGCATGTAATATAAAAGCTGAACAGGTGTGTTGACCGTAACTCTTTCTTTGGTCAGGAAGCCACTGAGATCCCCCTGTAAGAATGAGACAGAACATTTATTTTCATTCCATGCAAGATAACTGAGGATGTGTTTAACTCTTGTAGAAATCATTGGGACTAAATAGTGCTCTGCTTTGTTTGGATACAGTTCCTGGTTATTAAACCTGGCAATATGACAGAGACATGGGAGCTTGTTGTGGTTTTGTATAGCTTAATACACTCCTCCTCAAAAAAAACCCATTGAGAGCTTATACTTGTGCCATACCTTGTCCTATGTTGTAGGTTCAATGGCTGCGCAAATAATATGCACTTTAAAATTTGGCATCGGTTCACTTTAGGGGTACTAGAGAGATACCATTGGTGCAGGGCAGATGGTCCCAAAGCACCATGTCACCATTTCTAGGGTTAGGGACCACGCACCAACCGCATGGTCCCTAACCCTAGCACGGCACGGCGATGGACTAATGGTGGCATCCCATGTATATGAGCACCACCATTTTGATGTAAGCGATGCGCAGCAGTAGCCATTGGCACACTAGTGATGTCTGCCCGGTGGCTCAAAAAGAACCCAGTTTTTCCAGGTTCTTTTTACTCCGGAGGGACCCCACGCAGTTTGGTGGTTGCGGAGTCCCTCCGGAAGGAAATAGGCTGCCTTTTGGGGTGGTCTGTCCCAGGCCAGTGTTTCATTTTCAGATGTGGATGGGTTTTTTTCCCAGCAAAAGAGAAAAATATAGAAAATCTTCCTTAAGTCTACTTTTAGACTCACTTCCAGCAACTGGATATGAACAGCTAGTTATGCACAAGCTAGGCAAAGGAGGCAAGTACAGGTCAGCTCTACTGTAGACAGAATGAAGCAGCTGCCTCAGGCAGCAGATTTTAGGTGTCATTAAATGGCAGCAAATTGTTAGTAATTATTAAGCAAGGATACGTTTTTTTTCTGCCAGAATTGGGGAGAAGTGAGACCATCTATCTCATGTGCTACAAGAATTTGCCTGATTATAGACTTTGTCTTAGATGCATGAGGTACAACAGCACCCAGATCATCTGTACATATCCAGCAGTTTCCTAGACATGCAAAGATCTGATGGTTTCTTTGTAAATGTGTTCAGTTAAATACAACTACAGAACTTCTGATCATGGGAATTCTGTAATTCAGCCAAGCACTCATTTACATTCAGCAAGACACATTTACACATACTTCTTTAGACCTGGAAGATCTTGAGCACTTATGGATATGTGAGGATGTTCAGGCACAGAATTTACATGCATCACACTTCTCTTCCATTTGTTTAGCCCTACACATAAGCAGGCAAACACTTGAATGAGGCTCAAATCTTTAGTCTCTCAGGATTGTAAACCAAGCCACAGTCTTACCTTGCCAAGTATTTTTTATGATAAAATAACAAAGTTTAAATGTAAAATAAGACTGTCGAAATCTAGCAACAGGGGGTTGAATGAGCACTGAATATATAAATATAGATTTATTTCATTGTTTTCTCCTGTTGCTTTATTTTTAGCATCAATTTTTCCCAGCAAAGATTTGACTAGTAGGCAGTATCTCTCTCATATACATCCAAATCAGAAGGTATGGGAGATTTGTGGTTCAGATGGAGGCTATATTAAGTGTCCTGTCTTTCCCAAAGGGGGATGCTAGACTGGATCCAAAGAGCATGTGACACACAGCCATTGGGAAAACCTATCATGTGCGACAGTTAACCTAATCTTTTTGTTGTCCATGTTGGATTGCAGCCTCAGGGACATTATCAAATTATATTGGCTGGTGGGCTGACATATCCTCATGGGTTACATGCCATCTACTGTAGGTGAAATACCATTTTGCATGAAAAGGTGCTAGGTTCAGTTCAGGACAGTGATGGCCAACCTTTTAGAGACTGAGTGCCCAAACTCAGTGGCATTCCTGCACTGGGTGTCAACCGGTGGCAGGGGGGGGGGGGACTCCCGGGGGGGGGGCTCTGGGGGGGAGAAAACAGAGGAAAAAAAAAAAAAAAAAAAAAAAAAAAAAAAAAGGTGAAGGACCTGACCAAAAGCTCAAAACAAAAACAAAACAAAAAAGTCACTCATATAAATATTAAATCCATCTTTCTCAGCCCTGCTCAGAATGGAGGACCTTTTGGAATCCCTCCTGGAGAGGAGGTTGAAACTGAGCACAGGTCCTGAAAAGAAGGAGGACCAAGTCCAATCACCATGAGCTAAGACATGCCCCCCCCTCCCATGACCCTTTCCAGAAAGGAGAGCTGCCTGATTCACCTGACAGCTATCCATCGTGGAAAGGGATGAAGGATCAACCCCCCATGCCCCTTTCCAGGACAGATAACTGCCTGGAAAGGCTTTCTAACTCATGTGTATGCTCCACTCTTCATCTCCCTCACTCCTCTCTTTGCATACCCTCTCTTGCACACATGCCACAGGTTCACCACCACAGGTCCATGACATAGAATCATAGAATCATAGAACATCTACAGCATGGGTGGGCAAAGAATGAGCTGCATGCTGCATGTGGCCCCCAGGCTCCATTTTTGTGGTGCCTGAAGCCCTCCACCAGCCCTCTCCAAGCCCCCCTCAAAACATGAAATCATATGAAGATATCACACCGCACCCCCTCCCAAGTACTCCAAAAACTATACTACTCCTAGACACCTCCAATTTCATCAGCAATCCCTCTAAAAATGGTGACAGGATCTCACTTCCTGCTGTATTTTTGAAAAGACTGCAGGAAAAAAGTGTTTGGGGTTGTTATGGGTTTGCAGCTCATATGGGAGTCTGGAGGAATATTTGCTCCTGGTCCTCATGTGGTTGCCCATCCATGTTCTACAAGTAAAATGATTTCAAATGAGCAAGCAGGGAAAGACTGTACCTTAGATTTTCAAAAGCTGAGGAAGGGGAAATTATAAGTTATGAGATATCTAAGTGATTCAGTTTGTCTTATGCAGCATTATAAAGTTTCCCATTCCATAAAATGGGACAATATTGAAATGGGATAAGTTTTTAGTGGTCTTTGAACCTAACTTGAATGATTCTGTTTAGTGAACTATCCTCTGAATTTATATCATGAGTGTTGACAACATTTCATATATATTGCCTTAGTAGGTTTGAATTACAGTTCCTACATTAAATATTACCAGAAGTAAGCTTCGACAAACAAGATCTTTGTGGGTAATGTTAAAAGACTAGTAAATTATCTTTAAAAAAGAGGGATCATATGCCACAGAAATTCTCTGACTATGCTCCATGGATGAATAGAGCTATATCCACACTGCAATAACAATGTAGTTTGATACCGCTTTAACTGCCATGGCTCCATCACATGGAATTCTGGTATTTGCAGTTTGTTGTGACATCACAGCTGTCAGAAAGAGAACAGTAAATATTTCACAAAACTTCATATCCCAGAATTCCATAGGATGGAGCCATGGCAGTTAAATTAGTGTCAAACTGTATCATTTATGTAGTGCAGATGCAACCTAGGGGACCATAAGCTTATTTCATGCTGTCCCTAGAAGGCTACAGAACTGTTGAGTGACTCCGATAATGCTGCACACACACTGTGGCATCAATGCTGCTCTGGATTTCCTGGCAAATGCAGGGTAAGAGGTAGTTCAGTTTTCTCTGGAGTTTTGGAGAAAAGCCCCACATTGTCTGCAAATCCTCAGGAATGTGACTTTGGGGTGAGTACAGGTTTTTCTCCTTGTCTAGGCAAGCCCCAAGACTTGAACTTTTAATTGAGGCAGATTGGACCAGGGCCAGCTCACCAAAGTGGTTGACAAGGCCCTTGATGTCAGTGAGGTGTCACATATTCATTGGTTTTTTGTCTATATATATATATATATATATATATATATATATATATATATACTGATTCATACCGCATAAACGGTTTACAACTGTAAGCTAATTGCCCCCAACAAGCTGGGTACTCATTATCTAAGCATTATCTAAGGTGCTATCCATCTCTCTGTGGGATAGATTTCAGCACACTGGACAGCTCCTTTGAATTTTAGAGTAAAACTCAAGAATGCACTGCCTCTTTCATCCACATGGAAGCCATCAGCTTCCTCTGGACCTTGGCCAAGACCCTGTGACTTTTATAATGTGTCGCTGCTGCTGCTGGTGGAGTTGCACCAGCTGAGGAAGAACAAAATGCATGTACTTTGATTTGTAGCTCCAAAGATGTTTATTAGTTGGTTCTCAATTTAATTGGTCCTGCAGCAGTTTTTCAAGTGGTCCGTCAAAAGTTTGAGAACTGTTGACCTAGTGAATTCATGGCAGACATCAGATTTGAACTGGGGGCTAGCCCTTCTCTGGAGTCCTGAAGAGATGTCTTTGGCACAGGCAGAAGAACAGGGACCCATAGTGAAACATCAGGGGGTACTGCAAGGATAATGAGGGATGGAGGGACAACTTAAAAGCTTAGGTTCAAACTAGGGACGTCCCTGTCAATTACAGTAACTTGAGGGGTATGTTCGGAGGTATTATATTTTTGCTCATCAAGGCTGTCTATCTTCTTCTTCAGCCTTGAGACAAGAGGGAATGAAAAGCAGCAAACCTCCATTTTCTTCTGTTGGCAACACGATCTGACAGAGACATTCCTTACTGTGACAACCTGACAATCATGAGGTTGGCTGCAAATACATTAAGCCCCAGCATTTCCTCCCTGTTTCTGTTAAAATTACAGTCTAATTTTGGTAGTCATTCATACTGCATGTAGGGGGTGGGGGATGCTTGGGTATCTGGAGACAGAAAGAAAGAGAGGTGTTTTACCAGCTAGCTTGGGTAACTAAAACTTAAAATGAAGCACAGTTTTAGCAGCAGCTGCTGCTGCTTCTTCTCTCCCAATCCTCCTCTTCCTCCTCTTCTTCCTCTTCTAATAGCCAACTTTTCCACCAATACTGGGACTCAAAGTGTCTCCCAGCATAATTAAAAACAATGAAAAGCAATGAAAACACATGGTTATGGCATCAAAATTAATAAAATTATAGAATTAAAAGAATGAACAAATTAAAAACAAATTTATTTTTTAAAAACTGGGGGGAGATTATACCCCACCAAAATAGGAGCTGGTCAATTACATAAAGCCTGCCTGAATGAAAAGGTCAATGTCTTTTGTAGAAGAGCAACAGGAAGAGCACATCCTAGCCTCCTTTAGGAGGGACTACCGTGACTCTGAAGCCATCACTGGGAAGGCTTTCTCTCATGCTCTCCCTAAACATGGTTGCACATGGTGGGACTGCGAGAAAGGCCTCTTCTGAACATCTTAAACTCAGACAGCCTCTTTCAGGAAAATGCTTTGAAAACCTGGGTCCATATCATGAGTCCTAAAGCCAAACTGATGTTATAAAATATGTTGAAGTGACTTTTTTCTCCCTTTCAGATCTGATATGTATCAACATTTTGTTGGATTTGCCCTTCCTTAAAACTGCAGGAATAGAAAAAGGGACCGTTCTTCCTTTGTTTAGGCTGTAGAGCTATGAGCAGAGATCGTGTCTACCAGAGATTAGGTGAGGCCTCCAAGAGTGGAAACCTAAAATAAGAACCCATGTCTGCTAGCAAAGTCCACTCCCCATTTCAAGCTAAATCCTTCTTATATTTCTTGCACCTTCCTCAAAAAGTTCCATACCCCCCAACTGACCCAAGTTGGCATTTGTCATCATTTGTCATTTGTCATCCCTCTTTTTTAGCAGCTTTTAAATTGTCCTTGTTTCTCTTTTCCTCCCTCTTTCCCCCTTTGCTACAAAACTCAAGTCACAGTGCAAAAATAGTCTGCACTCAGTTAACAGGAGATGAAAGGAGCAGATAGATTCTTGCCCTTTCAGTAGACTCAGGCAAAAGCAAGCTGCAACATGTTGTGTGTTCTTCTTCATTCATAAGTTTTGCTATCTTGACCACACACTTATGTTACTTGGCCACCTGTGTCTTAGTTTTTATCTGTGAAATGCTGGGGATATGCAATTCCCTAAAACCTACCATTGGGAAAACTGAGTGTGGGGTTAAAGGTATCATAGAGTCATAGAGTCATAGAATCATAGGCCCGTTCTGCACGGGCCTTTGCGGTGCCCCCGTCACGTGCTAGGGGTTGGCCGAGGACCTAGCGTCCATACCAGCCTCACCCCTAGCACGTGACGGGGGCGTAAAAATGGCTGTGCCCTATACACACGGGCGCAGCCATTTTCACGTGCCGGACGCTTAGCGTCCGCACGTAGCATCGCGAGAATGACGCGTCGAGTGCACCATTGGCACCTTGTTGCATCATTTCCGTGACATAAGAAGAAGCCCCATTTTGGCGCTTCTTTTAGCTGCACCGGGAAGCCTCGCGGTTTGGCCGCTGGGGCTTCTTGGCGCAGCTAATGACGGCACAAGCAGTGTGCCACTTTTCGGCACTCTGTAACGTGCCATAGAACTGGAAGAGACCGCAAGGGCCTGACCCCGCCAGGTCTCTCTATAGTTGAAAATGACTTACTAGGAGTGTCATTTTCTGCACGGGCTTGTAGTCCTCTTAGCAGAATTCATTTTTTTCTGAGGTCAGTTTTGCAACAGAACATTGCCTTGGAGGGGTGCCGTCAAAATAAACCAAAAGCCAGGTACTTTATTGAACGAACAGCAAACAGGTAGGGTTGGCCAAAAGCATGAGGTCAGGATCTGGAATATCAAACACCCCCCCCCCAGTTATTCGATGAAACAAACTGCCTGGTCACAGCAGGCATCGGGATGCCCTAGGGGCTAAGAGTACACCATCTCACAGACATGCAACCAGCCGATCGCATGTTCTCACCGAAGCCCCTAGTCATTGGGAGGCACTAGCACAATGTGACCCCCGCAATGGTCACAACATATGCCCTCAACGCACCCAGGTCCCAAAGGACTCCCAATCCAATGCTCTGCAGCCCTGGAAACCATGCCCACCAGATCCATGACCTATGCTGCCACCGGAACAAACCAGAAACCCAAGGGAGGGAGTGTGGGAGAGACGAGCAAGAATGGCACTGAGTCCCTGGACCACGTGGCCTTAAATAGGCCATACCAAAAGGGGGAGGAGCTGGAAGGAGGAAGCCACACCCCCAGGCCAGTCAACCAATCGGCTGCATGGAGAACGGGAGTGACCACTGAGTGGTCCTCCTGCCTCCTAGAACGGCCCATCAGGAGGTGGAAGTCCCTCCCTTCCTTTCCTGGTGACCAATCACAGGCCTGCTCGCCCCAGTAAGGCATGCTGGGGCACAATGAGCCCGCAGAAGGGCCAATATGGTGGCGGTCTCCCTCTTGGCAGGTGAGTCTGGCAGCCGTTCTAAACCACACTTCTAAAAGACCTTTGGCTTGCTGAGGATTTGAGACAAACTGAAGCAAGAGACTGAGGCTGGAATCCTATCAATTGGTCCCAACCAGGGTAGACTGATTCAATCAATGTTTGGATGGTGAATCAACACATAGGTTGATTTAATAGCTCCACTCTAGTTGGGCCTAACTATATTATTTGCACAGAAAATTTTGTTTCCTGTGATGAACAGCACTGTATGAATTTTGCACAAAATAATTCTCAAGTTGTGAATATTCTTCAAAAAAACTGTACAGTTTTCAAAGACCTTACAGCCTTGCCTTCAGGGGCCAAAAAAACATTTCACTGCTGTTTTGGTGTCATCTTGTTTAGCTGATATATTGGACTTTCAGTGCAGATACGATCCATGTTAGCTCTCTTTTGCTGAAATTGATGTTGTGATTTTAAAGCTTTTTTCCCCCTGTTTTGTTTGTTTTGAAGAATACCTTGTCTTTCTCATTAATATTCCACCTAGATTAAGGGGACTACAAACATTTTCACAAGGTCGAAACTGATTCCAGATCACACAGTTGAAATGCCAGTTCTTGACAGTCATTGTGGTGTGTGCGTATTATCTAAGAACACAGCTATTATACATGCTAAGAAAGGAGCAGTTTTATTGTTTTCTGGGGCAATCTCTTGTTCAGAATTGCAAAGCGGATTGCCTTTGGTCTATCAGCAACTGATATCCTGTCATCCTGTTTGAGTTCTGCTCTCTCTTCCTCTGTTGATTTCACTATCTCCACTCTATATAGGGTTACTTATCTGCTTCCCTGAGTACTTATATAAAATCAAACATGTTTCATTCCATGATAAACAGTACCGTAAAATGCTTCTATGTGGCTGATTTTGTGGATGAAGGATTATCCTTTAAAAGACTTGCAGCCTTACCTTTTTGGCATGGAACAATGGCTAATATCTTCTTAATTTTTGCAGATCCTGGAAGAGTTACTTTTGGGGGGGCTGCAATCTATTTTTATGTTGGCTCATGGATTCTGGGAGCTGTAGTCCAAAAGAGTGACTTTTTCACACTCTTCCCTTTTTGTGATGTATCTCTTGGGATTCCAAAGCATGTTAACAGATACTTCTGACAAACTGGATATCCAGGCTGCAATCACACTGCTACAACAATGTCTTGGAAAGATTCCTTGCAACACTGAAAAGTTAAAATTCATTAAGGATGAACTTTGTAATTTTTTGGCAGTATACTTTACATCCCTATTTCTGACAGGAAAGTGATTTTCATGTTAAGAATTCTATTATTTTTTTGTTGCTGCCATTTGGCTCATATTGCCACAGTGGCGAGAATATTTGGTAGAGACTATTTCTCCAGCAGCAATTCATAAAATGAAATAGACATGCACTGATTGTGGCTGGTTCTGTTCGTTTGTCTTGTTTTTTGCATTTGGATAATTTTTAGTAAAGACATTAGAACCAACTTTGGGTCAAAACGGATGGCCCTAAAGGAGCAGCATGACGCCTCCCTTTTGAGTGCAGGATTGGAGCTTTGGCAACCGCATACTGAGGCCCTGATCTGACTATTTGGTGGCTCAAAAAGAGGAGGAAAATACCACTCCTTCTTGAGCCTGCAAAAGGGCACCCTTTCAGCCTCCACCACAACTTTGTGGCGCTCCTGCGGTGTGCGGAGGATAAACATTGCATCACCAAAGTACCACAATGCTGCCCGGCATCTGGACCGGTGGGTGTCATGATAACAACTTGGGGGCAGCATCAGGGTGTGTGTCATCTAAACACCACATCCCCATACCACCCCCAAGCTGGTGCTTACTACCAGTCTGCTTGGGACCTCAGTTGTCTGTGGAACTATTTGAGGCAAAACACATAGACCAGAAGCTGGAAAGCATGGGAGAAACTCATCTCTAGAGCTCCTCCTTAATAGACTTTTATATGAAGGAACCAATCCTTTGCTCTGTATCCTTTGCTCTGTCAGGGTGGCCCATTTCAGCTTTTAAAAGACTTTTCCAAGTGTTGTTGTTCAATACCTTCAAGTCCTTTTTGATTTATTGTATCCCCAGGGCAAACTTATAACAGGATTTTCCTGGCAAGAATTGTTCAGAGCAGGATTGTCTTTGCCTTCCTCTGAAGTTGAGAGAATGTGACTTACCGAAGGTCACTGACTGAGTGCAGAATTAATGCAATAATTAATTATTAGCAGAGTAGAACACTGTTTGTCAAAAGAAATATATAAAAAGTAAGAAAAAAGAAATCTTGCTCAAGATTTTGACTTTGACTTTGCTTCCTTGCATAGCGCCTGTTCAGTGTAGTGATGCATTACTGTCTCCTTTTCTTTCCTTCTCTTGTTCAAATGTACTCTCACTACAAATGTCTCTATCTTGTCTCAAGTTTCATACATGGTGATGTTACACAAATGCTTACAATGACTGGGGTGAAGCTAAAAAAAAAACAGCAAGTGATAGAAGCCCTAGCATTAGAAAGATATCACCGAGAAACACAATAAAAAAAAAAGTGTGGCTAAGGGATTTTAGGAGGTGGAGTCCAACAAATAACTTTTCCATAGTATAGAACCATGTCAGTTAAAGGGGTGTCAAACTGTGTTACTTCTGCAGTGTAGATGCAGACTCAGGTGCAGTAAAAGAACATCCCTGCCTTGTCTATTTGTACTATAATGTCAAACAAGAGATGCCAGATATCAAACCTACTGATACCCAGTCACACCAGAAAAATGCACAGCAAGAAGACAGCCTTGCTTTTGGGTCCTTATGTTTTCAAGACAGGTGATTATCACAGTCAAAGTTGGACCAACAGTCATGCTTGGCTTTCATTTGGCAGATATTTTCTCAGCATCAGATGGATAGTCCCTTTCTAGGCACACCTATCTCTAGATCAGAACACTCGGGTGTCCTGCAAATGTGGACCATAAATTAAATGCATAAATATATACATATATAAATAAGATTGGGACAGCCAATAATTAAGTTCTTTTAAGGCACTTTACTGCATTATGCATTTCCCCCCAGCTCTGCTTTACATGGACTGTTCAATTGGAACAGTACCCAGTTCTCATTTTTCATTCTCTCTCCTTTCTCCCTTTACCTTTTGTCACCATATGATGCTCAGGGACTCCAGAGAGCCTAGCTGAGAAAGAGAGACAGCTTATGGGCATGATCAATCAGCTGACCAGTTTGCGGGAGCAGCTGCTGGCAGCTCACGATGAGCAGAAGAAACTGGCGGCCTCACAAATTGAGAAGCAACGCCAGCAAATGGAGCTGGCCAAGCAGCAACAAGAACAGGTGAGCGATTATTAAAAGGGACTTTTAATCTAGTCCTGCTCTTTAGTTTGGGAGTAGGTTATTAGCACTCCATTAACATATCTCTATTTTAGGAGGTGTGAAATAGTTTACAATCTGATGCTAGGGTTTATTTTTTCCCCCTGGAGATGTATGTAAAAAGTTGGATGGAATATATAGAGGTCTGCATTTATTAATAGGGTGCAGGGGAAATTCCTGCTTTAAAGTACTGGGCATAATAATTATGGAGGAAATAGTATATGTATGCCATGTGCAAGATGAAGCATTAATAAAATCTGCATGCCATCCAACTGTCTTGATTTAGTAGGGACAGACCTGATTAATCTTCTGTCATCTCACTTTTTCAGCTACTTTTAGAATGTTCTGGTTCTTCAGTATAGAAGTGCCCATTATTTGAATCTGGACTAGCTGTTGGCAAACATCCAAGTTTGCCAAGCCAATGGTTTGTTTTTTTGTTAATTATTATTTTAGGAAGAGGACAGGTATCAATGACTCCCAGTTAATTTATGTTGTATGTTATGTTGACCTTCTCACAGATTGCAAGACAACAGCAGCAGCTTCTGCAGCAACAACACAAAATCAACCTTCTACAGCAACAGATTCAGGTCAGAGATTGTGAATGCAGCCATTACTTTAATTATTTCCTTCTATCTTTTCACGTTTCTCATTACTTTCCATTTAACAGCTTATTGCCATTCAAAAATATGAGACACATGCCCACATATACCTGAACTGAAGCTCATTTTCAAACTATGGCTGTCTATATGCATTGGGGTACCTGTGCAAACTGAATTAGGTATAGACTTAAGGCTTGTCTTCACAAACCAGAATACTCTGGGCTGCTCCCAGAGTAATCTGGCTCTGGATCTGCCTGTTTCTTCCCATTACTTCTGTACTCCAGAGCGGTGCTGGGTGTCTATACATGTATCCCACCATGCCACCCAGCATCACCGCTGCTGTCACAAGTCACACTCTCTAAGGTCACAACAAGTTGCCCAGTTTCACTTCCATGGCTGGGCCCCTCACTGTGATCTCAGAAGGAGCAACAGTGGGACACATGTTTAGACAGCTGCTTAGTGTCACAATAGAGTCTTCAAGATTTCCTGCAAAATTTGGAGCAAAAAGTGAGTTTTGAAAATCTTATTTATTTATTTATTATATTTATTTGTAACCTGTTCTTTTCCCAGGACTGGGACTCAGAGTGGCTTCACAGCATTAAAAACAGTACAGTTAAAAACATAATTTAAGCAGGGATAGGAGAGATTCAGTGCAGAACTGGCCTTTCCTCATGATGACACTCCACACTCAAATTGTGGATTTGGCCCTGTGTCATATAGACAGGTTGTGGTACAGGCAGAAGGGAACTGGTGTAATTGGACTGTGTAGAAATACCCTGAGTCACATGTTGAGTAGAACCATTGGAAGCAACTCAATTTAATCGTTACTAAATTTAATCCCATGGAGCTCCATGAGTCTACCACATGTATGACTAAGTCTAGATTCAACCCATTATGTACAGTGCAAGTCTGAAATCTAATGTTCTTATAGAAAGAGTGTCTTGAGTTTCATAGGTTGCTTTCATTACATGTATCGCTTTTGCTAATGAGGACGGGTGAGTCTTTCCTTTGTAACCTTAATGTCCGTGCACTTCCTAGAAAAATATGATGAATATATTCTCATGTTTTCTGTTACGACAGTTTTCTTACAATTCTAATATATCTTATGTAGTTGTGAAGGGATGGAGAATTAGTTGTAAAAGTTTAGCAAACAGAGTTTTGTAAAATTAAAGAAGTCCCGTAGCAGGAGCTCAAAACTCTAGATCCTTAAACATATCCATCCATTTCAAGCACCTTGTTTTACATAACAGTGGGAGTGACATTTTTATACTTTTTTAATATATTAGAACAACATGGGCATATAGAAAGGTTAGACTCAAGGGATGTAATCTTGTGCATATGCATGCAGCAGCAGTTAGGCCTTTACATGTGTATTTCCAGTCATGCAACTACTAGGACCACTATATACTGGGAGCGGTGGGTGCTATGGTCATTCAAACATTGTTTTTTTAAGTGGAGCAATGTGAATAACCTCCCCACACATTCCAGTTTTGTTGTTCACATTATTATTATTATTAAATGGGACCGCATCAATGTGCATCTCTTCAAGTTCAGTTGCTCACACATGCAAGCACTTGAATTAACATGGAGTTGACTATGTGAGTGTATTTGAAACGTATTGAAGGCATGCAGAGTTTAATCCTGAATTATCCCAGGTTCATTCACATTGGTTATTCACACTGCCTATGATGCAAATCTTTTTTTAAAAAACTGAGGGGAAAACCCAATATCAATTATCTTGTGGTAAATGGTTTTTTGGGCACACAAACCCCCCCCCCCCCCACACACACACGACTTTATCGATTGCATTCGGGATGCATCTGAACATCCCAGATTATTTTCACATTGTGGACAACCCCTTGATGTAGCCCTCAGTTTCTTTTCTGACCAGTGATTTAACTTTGTTTCTCTGTTTCCTAGTTACTATATCCAGAAACTTACACTAGCAGTTGCATTTTTTTCAGGGTTATACAGCAGTAGTGAGAGAAAACAGACACAATTTTCTAGCTCCAACCAGAACATTTCTTTAGTGCCATAAATTGTGTCTGCATGGGCCAGAATACTCTGGAATCAGCCTGGGCCTGAAGCTTCCCTGAAGTCCCCCCCCCACTTACCTGGGTACTTTGGAATGACACCAGGCATCTGTTCATACAGGAGTCCTGCTGTGCTGTCACTGCCGCCCACACATGTTACTCCTTCTGAGGCCAAAAATGTGGCACCCAGCATTGATCGCATGGCTTGACACCTTGTTCTGGCCTCAGAGGGAATTACTTGTGCCTGTGGCGGTAGGTGGTACCATGGGATGCCTATGCTGCCCAGCATTGCTCCAGAAGTTCTGGATCTTCCAGAGCAAAAGGTAACTTCTTAAAATCCTTGCTAAGAGTGGTATACCACAGATTCGGTGTTGAAGTGGCCATACATCATCTCCAAAGGCTGCCTCCAAAGGCTGGGAACCAAGAAGATGAAAGATCTGGAAACCAGTCCTTAAAGGAGCAACTTAGGAAGCTGGGTGTATTTGGGTATATTTAGCTTGGAGAAGAGAAGACTGACAGGTGACTTGATAGCCATCTTCAAATATCTGAAGGGATGTAATTGAGCGAGCTTGTTTTTCTGCTGCTTCAGAGACCAGAAAATGAGCCAATGCATTCAGATTGCAAGAAAGGAGATTTTTCCTAAACATTAGGAGGAACTTCTTTACTGTGAGAACTGTTTGGTGGTGGAATAGACTGCTTCAGGAGGTCTTAGACTCAGCTTTGAAGGTTTTGAAACAAGATGGGTTTCTTTCAAGAGTGTTCTAGCTGTTCTATTTCTGCATGGTGGTGCTTGGACTAGATAGCCATTGGAGCCAATTTCCAAGATTCTATGATTCTATGAATTACACCAGGAAGATTCCAGCCTACACCACCCCTAAAAGGAATGAAAAAAAGCCTTTGAAATTAGGGGTCCTTTCACACTGCACAGTTATATTACTATGATTCCATTTTAACTGCCATACTATGGTATTCTGGGCTTGTTGTTACTAGAGCAGTGATTCCCAAACTCTAGCCTTCTAGGTATTTTGGACTTCACCTCCCAGAACCCCAGACCAGCTGCCAAGATGACTGAAGCTTCTGGGAGCTGAAGTCCAAAACACCTAGAGGACCAGAGTTTGGGAATCACTGCGACTAGAGCATTCTGGCTGAGAATTCGAAATGACCCTTCAAAGATATCAGATCCCAGAATACCATAGACAATTAAAGTAGAATCATAGCACTATAATTTCATTGTGTGAAAGGATGCCTGGTTTGTATTTGGGATGAAACAGAGCCCATACAGTACAGAGGAATTTAAACAAGTAGAATTGTCCTATAATCATTTTTGCAACATGTCCTTTTTAAACCTTCCTTAACAGAGGGCTATAACATGCCTGGACACCTTGTCTTTTATCTGGAAGTATTTTGACTATTTCTGATTTTTTTTTTATCATCAGTTTATTGATAAACATCACGTCTTGTATTAATGTTGATTTTTGGGTGCATGAAATCAAATTTCTTTCTGCCTGTATTAACTGACAGGACCCACTATCCTGCTCGCTGGTATTAGCTAGGATCAACAAAGCTATCTGTTTCTAGTCTATGTCATTTTACATAGTTTTATACATAATACCATTTCATCTTGACTTAAAGGGAATGTCATCTCAAAATACATACTAAAATGCATGTTTTGATACATTCATGCTACTGGGAATTGCATCCTGGTATTTGGAGATGCATGAAATCTGGCAGATTGCCAAATTTCTATTCTCACTTTGCCAAGAAGGATGTGAATTTGTTTGCTTCCTTTTCCCTCAAAAGAGATTTGTAAAGCTCAGACTCCTCAAATTTAGCTGTAGTGCAGTAGAAGGGAACCTCTGGACTGTGGGTGAACCCAATCTTAACCATGGAGGATCCAAAAGGTGCCACATCTGCTCCTCCCAAATAAAGAGGAATGCTGGTATTATCTCCAGTAAGGACTTTATCCCATGAGACTAGAAAAGTGGAATTAAGAGCATGATGGTAGTATCTGTGGGAGTAATTTATCACATGATGCTATCTCTGTCTAGTAGCTGTTCTATAGTCCATCCATTGTTGGAGCTCTCCTTCTCATTGAGGGGCCAAACCGAGCTTCTTGTTTTCCCTCCTAAGCCCACCCTTCACTACTCCTTTTCTATTTCTGTCAATAACATTTCTATCCAGCCGGTCCAGGAAGCCCGTAGACTCGGTTTCATCTTTGACTCCTCTTTGTCATTTATCCCACAGATTCAGACTACAGCCAAAGTCTGTAGATTTTTTCTCTATAATATCGCCAAAATCCGTCCATATCTCTCAGCTTCTACCGCAAAAACACTGGTCCATGCCCTAGTGGTCTCACGACTAGACTACTGTAACCTCCTCCTGGCAGGGCTTCCTCTCTCTCACCTCCACCCATTAATTTCTGTTCAGCATTCAGCTGCACGTATTATTTCACTCGCTCGCCGTTATGATCATGTCTCCCCTCTGTTGTCTTCCCTTCACTGGCTCCCTCTTCCTTTCCGCATCAGGTACAAACTTTTGTTACTGACCTTCAAAGCTCTGCATGGGCTGGCCCCTCTTTATTTAACTGATCTTCTCTCTTCCTACATCCCTACTCGCACTCTCCGCTCTGGTAGCCAAAATCTCCTCTCTCAGCCCAGGATCTTCTCTGCCCCATCCCGGATCCGTCCCTTCTCTCTAGCTGCCCCTCATTCCTGGAACCTTCTTCCTCCGCATGCACGGCTCATCACTTCCCTAACCAGCTTTAAGACAGAGCTGAAAACCATGTTGTTTAGGGAAGCGTTCTCAGGGAATTTGTGATTGTTATCTGGCTGTCTGACAATAGTTGATGTGATGTGATTTGTTTGATATTTGATGTTTTTAATCTGTTTTTTCCTTTCTAGATGGTAATTTTATCTATTCCTCTTTTAATTGTTATTATCTTAGAATGTACGCCTTGGGCAGGCTTTTATCTACTCCTAATTTTACCAACTTTGTACAGCGCTGTGTATAATTACAGCGCTATAGAAATAAAGTTTAATAATAATAATAATAAATAATAATCAATGCCTCCCAGTTGTGCTGCTTTTCCACTGTTGATGCACCTGTAATAAGTTCCTCCCAAATCAGTCATGTGGTGTGAGTGGACATAATTCTGCTGCTCTCCTCCTTGCTATTCCCAAGTCAGCTGCTTTCTTCCCCCTCAATTTCTTTCTTTTCTTTTACTTAATGGATTGCTATGATCATGCAATTGTGCTAAAACTAAAGGCATAGAGTAAGGAGAAGGGGCTATAGGTGCTGGTGGTGTGGAAAACAGAGGCCAGGACAGAAGCAGCACCATGGCAATTTGGAAAGGATGAGGAATGATAACTATCCCCAACCCACTACGTTTGTATTTCCTAAACTAACACAGTTGTAGTGCTTTAGGAGCTTGTTGAGATAAAACTCTTAGTTTGATTGGATTACAAAAGGCGCAAGAAGAGGCCCTTCATGTAGAGTTCCTTCACCCAGTGGGGCCCCTTTTTCATCAAAATGTTATGTGCATATCCATGGGTACAAGTGTTCAACCCCCCTCCCACTCTAGCCACTTGTGCAAACATTGGGAAATGTTTCCCTTGCTTTGAATATTAGCAGTGGAGTTAGCATGGGTAGCAGAGCATATCAAGTGTGGTAGTGGGGCTTGTCCCTGCAATCATATACTACCTTCCTCATAAATTCTTTTGGGTTGCATCCGCAATGCAGAAATAATCCAAGTTGACAGCACTTTAACTGCCATGGCTCAATGCTATGGATTTATGGGAATGGTAGTTTGTTGTGGCACCAGAGCTCTCTGGCAAAGAAGGCTAAATGTCTTACAAAACTACAATTTCCAGAATTCCACAGCACTGAGCCATGGCTATTAAAATGGTGTCAGACTGGATTATTTTTCCAGTGTGGATGCAATGTTCAGGTATCTTTGATTGGCTGGAATTTACCGTGTGAGAAATTAAACAATAGAGCATGACACTGAAGCCTCAGGCAAACAGGGGAAATAGTGACAGGAGACAGGATCACTGAGGTGAACATTTGTTCCCAGGCAATGTTTCTGAGAAATAAAAGAAGCTTACAATGAAGAAACAGGAAGGGATTTTGGTGTAGCTCTGATCAGAAATTGCTATCTTGTGCATTCTAGACAAGACAGCTTCTTCTCCATACCAATCCATTCTTGCTACTTTTTTCCCCAGCTTAGAAGACTGACCAATTTTGAAGATGTTATTCAAGAAAACCAGGCCTGATTTTGCATCATGCATTTGGATGGTTAAAATGCAGGAACAAACACAACTGTGGATATTTATTTATTTGGAAACAACAAAAGATCCTACTCACTGGATCCAATTTTCTGTAGAGCCTGCTATAGTCATACTACTTCTGAATGAATTGTTGTACAAGGAGGGGGAGACTTCCGTTGATAGATTTCACTAAAAACATTTTTAACAACAGCAAAAAAATCCCAGAGACAAGCTTGATGATTTATGCCTCCCCTGCCCACCTCCCTCCCCCAAGCATAATAATTTTACTAAGTCTTATTCATTCCAAGCAATTGTCAGACGGCTTTTTTTTCTTCTTCTGTTAATTTTCCATTCCATGAAGGCTTTGATTTAACCCCTTCCACAAGTGTCATCCCCAAGTTTAGAAATTCTATAATGTGGTGATATAATGTCTCTCTGTGGGCATGCCTCCGTGTGTTTCCATACAAAGCTTTGTGTGCATTCAGAAGTAAGTCCCACAGAGTTCAGTGGGCCAAAAGGAGTGAGAAAAGTGCAACAAGTGGGGGGCACATATGGCTATCAAGATCCTGTTTTATAGCCCCAAAGCCTGCAAACAGATGCTCAGTTTAAGCTGCATTTTTCATGTAGACATATATTTGAAAATCCCAGATAAAACAGGGTAAGAAACAATATAGATAGGCCCTAAGAAATTAAGAACAGCCTTGCAGATCAAACTAAAGGACAATCTAGTCCCTGCATTCTGCTTGCCTCTGGAAAGTCTACAAACTTCCTAGCTTCTGTTATTGAAAGTTATTGAGAGTAAACCCCAGGATATGGTTTCCATAGAATTGCCATAAGTTGGAAATGACTTGAAGGCATGCGACAACAACAAAGTTGTTATTATTGTTGTTTATTAAAGTATTATAATGTATCCTTTGCATGAAGAAAATGGTCCAAAGTTTCTTCTTGTTGTTTATTATTCTTTCATTATTTATTTAAATTCTTATTTCATGTTCAGTATAAAAATATCTCAGGGCAGGGTAGAGACTGCAAAACAATATAAAACAAAATTTGAGAAGTGTCAAGATAATTTTTAAGCGTATAAAACTGTGTGCACAGCCTCATCAGACCATGATCCCTAGATCCGAAAGGTTTTTGATGTGGTGCCAAGTCTTAACATGGCATCAAAGATAAAGCAAATGTCAGTGCCAACTGGGCATCCAAGGAGAGAGCATTCCACAGACAGGAATTCCTTGAACTCTTTTGCATTCTGAAGGATGCTGGATTGAGGGCAGAGACTGCAAAATTATTTCAGGTATTGCTCATATAGCACCACAGCAGCTATAGAAATGCAGACACAGGATATATAAAGAATTGTATTTGTGGATTATTCTCAGTGTCTCACTCTCTGCTGTGGTAGAAATTTGGAGACTGAAGAGAAATTTCCTTAGGGGCAGAGTACTTGTTTAGTGGGGCAAAAACTCAGCCTGCCCCCCAATAGTTACACTTGAAAGCACAGATGGAAAGGTTAATGGCTGAAGCAGTATAGAAGGGTATGGAGATTCTATAGCATTGAGCCAAGGCTGTTAAAGTGGTGTCAAACTGTATTAATTCTGCAGTGTAGATGCAGCCGAAGTCTCTTTTAATTGTGAGATCTGCAATCTTTCAAAGTATAGTGTGCGTTTCTCCCATCTAGTCCTTATGTTGCACTGTGGTCCATGTGATTGGCTTTAGATGAGCTTGAAGAGTTGGCTCCCATATTTCTCTTTCTAAGGGATGGGAAGAGAGGAAAGATAAAGAAAAGGGGGGAGTGTTCTTAAGAATGCCTTTTTATTTTATTTTATTTATTGCAACCATGTGCTTGTACATATGGAAAAGCGCAGCATGAAGCCCAGGGAGCCAAAAGGAAGAAAGAAAAGCATCCTTGTCCATTGAACTGACCTACTGAGGGGAACATTAGTACACCATATGATCACCGTCTCATCTGTGTAGAGAATGTGGAGTCATGAGCACTTTTCTTTGGCAGCCAAAAGAAGAGAGAGAGTGAGAAAAGGCAGCTTTTGCTTTGGGAAGGTTAAAAAAAAAGGAAAAGGAAAGAAAGATGGGAAAAAAATGATTCAAGCAAGATAACAATAAATTTTTTTACTGCTGGCTGGTGGAGGTGTTTAGGATGTGTTTTCTTTATATCTCCGTCCGCCCCTAATTGACGATGCTTTAAAATTGAATGACTAGCAGTCAAAACGTGTTTGCTTCAAGCTGAGAAGAAAAATGCCGGTGTCTGTGCTTCCAAACTGATTGCGCTTTGTACACAACTGACAGCCGCAGTCACTTTGAGTGACTGATAAGTGGGGAGCTTTGCCACTTATCAAGGAATGTGCGCTGAAAAAGAAAAAAGGACTCTGAGCCATTCAGATGCGTTGGCATGTTCAAAATAACATCTCACATCAGTCAGACTCACAAGGCACTGGGAGACGTTTCAAAATAAACTTTGGATCCATCTATCTTGCTATCTGGAGGCAAAGATTCAATTTAACAGACAAATCACCCGTGTAGTATCGCAGTGTTTCCCAAAAAGGAGAACATCATTATAATGCTCGTGGCTTTTTTGAAAAATACAATAGCTGGAATTTCTACAATGTTGGCTGGGCCTTCCCTTGGTCAAGGGCTATCCGTCTCCCAATTTTAATGGGGAAATTCATTTCTCCACTTTGTAGGGAGCTGCAACCCAATGGGAAGAGCCAGGGTGGTGTAGTAGTTTGAGCATGGACTATGACTCTGGAGACCAGGGTTCAAAACCCAGATTGGCCATGAAAACTTAGGCAAGTCAATGCTCTCAGTCTCAGAGAATGGTAATGGCAAACACCCTTTGATTAAATATGCCCAGAAAACCCTATGCTAAGCCTGCCTTAGGTTTGTCATAAGTTGGAAATGACTTGAAGGCACATATTTGTGCATACTTTCCCAAAGGTATTTATTCTGCCCCCCCCCTCAATAATTAATTAATCAATTGTTGATTTATACAGTGGGCCTTTGGAATCCGCTGGTGTTTGGATCCCCCATGGATACCAAAATCCATGGATGGTCATGTCCCATTATATAGTATGGGTAGTAAAAATAGTGTCTCTTGTATAAAATAGCAAAATGAAGACTAAAATGGCCTTGAATCAAGAATAAAGTGGCCTTGAATATAGATAAAGTGGGGAATGCTGCTACTTACAATGCTTTATTCTCTTACTTTCCAGCTGTTAGTTTGGGCAGCAATTTTGATTTCTCCCATTGCCAACAAAATGCAAGGAAAAGCTCTGGCAGAGTGACTCACCGGAAATGTATTGGTACCACCTACTGAGTCATCAGTACTATTGACTGCATCATTATGGGTTTCCCCTTACACACCATTCCTCTAAAGATGGGCAGTGCCCATTGCTGCTGTTTTTATGAGGCATAATTGAATCACCAGTTAGGGAGGTGAAATGTGAAGTCTGCATGGTGATTAATTGGAACAGTGTGATGGTTAGGTTCCTTTTTCCTGCTTGTTGGGCTGATTTTTATTGCACATTTGGCAGATTTGTCTGACATCCTTTACATTTTGCTATGACAGTAGCAATAAAGAAGTAAAATGGAATGGGCTGACCATCAGGAATCAGAGAAAGGAGGAGCATACTTGAATCTCAAAGTGGAGAAAATGCTAGAAATAGTAGTTTAATTGTTGCCTGAAAGGGGTTAGCTTGTCCTTTCATTGTTGTTTTTTCAACTGAATTAGTGTTTTCTTGATGCAAGTACAGTCGGTCCTCCGTATCAACAGATTTCTTATCCACAACAATTTCTAGGCAGAAAATATTTGTGTGTGTGTGTGTTATGAGTTATATATTATAGGAATATTTCTATCTACATAAAATGCTGCAATAGTCCCTCATGTGGATTATGTGCACAATATAGTGGGCCCTTGGTATCCTCTGGGGTTTGGTTCAAGGACTCCCCATGGATACCCAAATCTGTGGATAATGAAGTCCCATTATATACAATAATGTAGTAAAATGTCCCTTATATAAAATGGTAAAATCAAGCTTTCCTTTTTGGAATTTTTAAAAAATATATTTTCAAACCATAAATGGTTGATTCTCTGGATGCGAAATCTGTGCATAGGGAGGGCCTGAACTGTACATCCTGAACTGCAAAGATTTTCATCAATTCAGGATTCTCCTTACCTGACACATATTTCCTGACACTTGAGAAACATGGTTTTTTTTTGACAATTTTCCAAATATTTTGTATTATTATTTCCATCCTTAGTTGGGGGGGGGGGGGACTTGCTCTTATACATTTGGGGGCTTTCTTTGTGGTATTCAGGTGAAAACCACCTAAAATACCACATTGAAAAAAATAATGGGGTGTTTCACAAGCCCCAAAGCAAGGTCCTGATGCTGAATGTGGTCGGCAAACTGGACTTTCCTCACCCCTGATTTAGGTGATTACAGCTGGTAAGAAAAGAGATTCATAAATGGCAAGTGTAACCCATCTCCATGTGTATGGTCTCTTAGAATTGTCTGAATGTCTTACCACATGACCTAGAAGCTACATTCTGAGACATTAAGCTTTATCAGAAGTGGGCAGCTGCAGCAGATCCAGAAGCCTGTTATTTTCCCTTGGGATGCTTCAAGAGCTGCACAAGCTGCCAAAAATGGCAAAGGAGAAATGCAAATGCGCGCGCACACACACACACACACACAACCCCACACCTGGAAGTCCATGGAAGTCCATTACTGGTTCTGAATATATATGTGTATGTGGGCATGGGTGTGTCTATGTGTGCTGGACTATGACTCTGGATACCAGGGTTTGGGTGACCTTGGGCAAGTTACATGTTTTCAGCCTCAGAGGAAAGCAAAGGGAAATCCCCTCTGAACAATTCTTACCAAGATATCCCTATGATAGGTTTGCCTTAGGGTCGTCATAAGTTGGAAATGACTTGAAGGTACCCAACTATCTATCTAGCTATCTAAACATAAAATGATTCAGGGCTCTCTTTACACCCTGTTGAAAAGCACACTTCCACAATTCCAGGTAGGAGAGTTCTTGTTTCTGGGCAGAGTTTGGGGCCTTATGAAGGGTGTGAACAGTTCTAGGGCTACCAAAACAAAACACCCCCCCCCCCCCCCCCCCCAATTCTGGAAGCTACATCCAGATACATGACTACACTTCCCTCACCTCTGTGCTAAACCATTTGTGGGCACGACAGAGCTGAGAGTTAGGAAACTGTTCTGCTATGGGTCCAAATTCTCTACCCTGTAGCCCTCTGTGGATCAGATGGCATCAGTGGATAGAGCCATGCCATCTCTCAGGAGTGTTTTCCTGCATGGCAGGGGGTTGGACTGGATGGCCCTTGTGGTCTCTTCCAACTCTATGATTCTATGCTTCTACGATTCTATGATGTCCATGGCATGGCCATGGCCCCAGACATCCTTGCGTTCTTGTTTGAAGTTCTGTGTGGATCTCCAGACTTGAGAACCTTGCTTTGTTTCTCCTGCCCCTTCCCTGTTTCTGGAAAAGACCGAAGGATCAACACATTCCCAGCCAGGGCTTATAAGCTCTTCAGAGATCACCCAGCTTCTTTATGCCTTCCAATCCTCATGGCTGCAGGGATGTTTCAAAATGAGTCAGTCAAAAATACCGAGTCCAGCAGAAGGGTAGATTGTGAGCCAACCCTGAGACTGTGAAAGGAGAGGAAATATTAGAGCTTTTTAGGCCTTTCAGAATGAATGAGGGCAACGTTTTCTGCCCCTGGACTCTGATTTTGAAACCTCAGTACCATTGTCTGACACAATATGTTATTGCTAAGGTTTTCCCAGAAATGCTAGACTTTTGTATCTTTCCCTGCCTTGTGTTTATGTGCTTAAAACCAGCATTAATGTACTCCTAAGTAATTCTATACAAATCAGTGGGAATACTCCAGAGCAAGTGGGTTGCAGATTGCACCTCAGGGGGAGAGGGAAAATGACCGCCCCATTTCCCATTGTTTGTTGCAGGTTTTTCTTCTCTGTCTATTGTCAGCCTCTCTTTTTGTTGTGCATAGCAGGTGTTTCTTTCAGTACACCAAAGCTGGCAATACAAGGGTTTCCTTTGTGGTGGTTCCTTGGAGACTTTTGATTAAACTCTTCTTTGTGGTAATGATGCCAAGTTGCACACGGAATTTGTGCATACACAAATGCCTTCCATTTCTTCATTCATTCTCGTTGCTCAAGTCTCTTGTTCTCACTTCTCTGTATTATCTTTGTCTTTCGCCAGCTAAATCTAAAAGTAGGCCACATCCTGACCACACGGCCATTTCTCATTGGCTTATTCTTGGTGCTTTTAGCTCTCTCTTTAAACAACAACAACAATTTCTAAAATAAATGTTTAAAAGAAAAAAAACACAAATATTTTAAAAGGGAAGGGTTGTAGGTCAGTGACGGAGTTCCTGCTTTGCATTTAGACAATCTCAGGTTCAGTTCACAGCATTTTCAGAAAGGGTTCAAGAGCTTGACATGCTGGGCAGCTACTGGAGGTCAGCATAGGACCAGTCTACATGAGCCAATTAAATTGGTTTACCTACCAACCTCATCACAATCTATTTACGTGACGCAGGACCAACTCCCCAGTTCGAGTGTGGATTGTCTTCACAATATGAGGCCAGTTCCACACTGAATCCATCATATCTCTGCCTAAAATGGTTTGTAAAAATTCACCTTTTGCTCCAGATTTTCCAGGAAAATCTAGAATTCTGTGGAGTGATGCTGAGCAACTGTCTACACACATGTCCTGCTATGCTACCTGGTCTTTCTATCCTGATGCAAATCACTATATCTGAGGTTAAAACAAGGCAACCAGCCATGTGATTGATGCTGGGTGTCTCATTTCTATCCTCAGAAGGATCCACTCACACAAACGGTGGTGGCACCAGGTGACATGGCAGGATGAGAGTGTAGACAACCACTTGATGCCACTCTGGAGTGTGATGGTAATGGGGGAAATCTGGGGCAGCTTTGAGGACAGAATACTATAGGAGCAGCCTGATGTATTCTGCCTGGTGCAGACAAACCCAAAGACTAGGGCGGGGTACAGACCGCCGCTTTGCGGCGGTCTGCCGCCGCCGTTGGCTAGTCCGTGGGGGAGCCAGAGCCTCCACACGGCGCGGCTCCCCTGTGGACTGAAAAAGAAGCTCCAAAATGGAGCTTCTTTTCGAGTCGCGTTTGCGACGTAGCGAGGCGCCAGGGGCGCACTCGCTACGTCACAAGGGACGCGACGCGTACGGACGCTCAGCGTACGATACGCAAAGATGGCGCCAGCCATGTAGAAGGGCCGGCGCCATCTTGTACGGAGTCCGTACTAGGCCCAGGGGCGTCTATAAGAGACGCCCCTTTTTTAAAATGGGACGTCCTCCGGACATCCCAAATGGCAGTATAGAAAGCCCCTAGGAGTGAACAAAGGACAGTTCTAGGGCTGCATGCATCTCGTGGGGCTGTTTTTGTGAGCTTCAGCCCCACAAGCTGCTCCAGTACATCTGGGGGGGGGGCAAAAAAGGGAGGGGGAAATGCATTGCTTATCCTGGAAGCATTCAGTCATGGAGATTCATCATTTATATGGGTTGAAAAGAGGAAAGGGCAGCACTGTGTAAACAACAACTACAACAACAAAAGGAAACAACTGACTTTTTGAAAGATGTGAACTTCTAGCCATTGCCTGTTTTATTTTTGTAACTTTTGGTAATTGTGCAGTTCATAGAATGTTCCAAGACAGAAAATGGATCTCTAGACTTGTAAAAGTTGCCTGACCTTGTTGTTGCTGCTGCTGCTGCTGCTGCATGCCCTCAAGTCTTTTCTAATTTACAGTAGCCTTGTAGTCAAACTTAGAATGGAGCAAGCTTGTTTTCTGCTGTTCCAGAGACTAGGATACAGAGCAATGGATTCAAGTTACAGGAAAACAGATTCCACCTAAACATTAGGAGGAACTTTCTGACAGCAAGAGCTGTTTGACAGTGGAACACATTCCCTCGGAGTGTGGTGGAATCTCCTTCTTTGGAGGTTTTAAACCAGAGGCTGGGGGGCCATCTGCCAGGGGTGCTTGGTTGTGTGATCCTTCATGGTGAGGGGTTGGACTGGATGACCCCTATGTTCTCTTCCAACTCTATGATTCCTTGATTATAGTAGGATTTTCTTGGCAAGAGTTGTTCAGAGGTGTTTTGCCATGGTCTTCCTCTGAGTGACTTACCCAACATATCCTTATGGATTTCCATGAACAAGTAGGGACTTGATCTGTCATCCCACAGAGTCAAAGTCCAACACTCAAAGTCCAAACACTTATCATACTCTCATGAAATTAGGTAATGTCCTATTATTCCAATGCCTTTCCTATTATTTGATCCAACATGTTCCCTATATAGTGAATGCAGATATTACAGACACCTTGTAGGCTTGAGTCAAAAGGACAGATGTTTGTGAGAGAAAGAGGGAGAGAAAATGTTTATCAGTGTTAAAAGGACATGACCATTCAACAGATATTTTTTCAGATAGATGAGACAGGTGGTGAAAGCTGAAAATATTCACTTGCATATGAATCACTACCCTGGCTTCAGTGATATCATTATTTCACTACACGATCACACATGAACCCTCTAGGATCACACAATTGGCTGGTCAAGGACATACTGTTCTTGTCTCAGTTTGGCTTCATTTCCAGCCTGCATCCTATAGAATCGTGAGATTTGTAGTTTGGTGAATCACAAGAGCTTTTTGACAGATAATTCTAAATATTCTAAACTACAGATTCTCAGGATACCATAGAATACAGTCATGGCAGTTAATGTGGAAGCAAAATACTATAATTCCATAGTGTGGAAGAGAATTTGACCCCATGTAGAGTACTAATTCCCATATAAGTGAATATTTTGATTGGTGAGCTCTTCGTTTCCATATGACAACTATCATAGATATGCCCCTGCCAGTTGAGAATCCAGAGTATTTTTCATACCACTTTCTTTTGTATCACTTAGGTCTCCCCACTCATCTTCTTTCTGGCTGTACTTCCCACAGTGACATTTTTGACACCTCATGTGGTCTAGGGATTTGCCTTTTGGAGAGAAGAGGGGGAAATGGATGCTTATGGAGCTCAAGAAATGTATCAGGGCTCTGCACAGAATTGGCTAGACAGGGAATTTACATGGACCACCTGACCTCCAAATCAGCTTCACGACTTTGTGTCACTTTGAGGAGTTTTGTACGCATGTTTGAATTTGAAAGAGTATTTTTCTTCATGTTGGGACTGTCTCTCCATGGAAATGCCAAAGCCAAGGACAGATAAATGCCTGGTTACAGTAAAACAAGAAAAGAAAATGCTCTGAAATTATCTGTCAGGCTCCATGTTTTTCTGAGCTTTTGCATTAGCAGGGGACGAAGTCACGGTGTGTTGACATGTGCTAATGTGCAGTGACATAATACCTGGAAAGGGGAGACAGCAAAAAAGCACAAACTTATCTGAGTTTTTCACGGGGAAAGAAGGGATTTAACTTTACTGGTTTAAGTGTGTGTGTGTGTGTGTGTGTGTGTGTGTGGTTGTAAAATCAACATATTTACCCATGTTTGATAGAGATAAAGCAAACACAATAATTTTTTTTAGGTCTTGTGAAAAGTGGACCTTAAGATACCAAGCTGATTTCCTAAATCCACCCTCCCTCCTTGTAGAAATAGAGATTAGGGGGAAAAGTTTGGTCCTTATCTTACAGCTTCACAAGGCAATTGAAATGCTTATATGAAGGACACCTCCTTGAACTCCTCCTCATTGGTCTTCACTTAGATTATGAAGGAAAGCTTCAGCTATATAGATTTCCCACAATGCACCAGTCTCTTCATTTTACATATCTTAGTGTGGCTAAAGAACCTTAATCTTTTTATTCTCCTAAACTGTCAATTAAGTTGTAGGAAATTCAATCCCTTACCCTCCCCACCAACTGTGCTTATGGATTTATAATTCAACTGTCAACTCAAATGTATTGCCCTGTGCTGTTCCTCAGCCTGCATAGTATCCTGACTTCTAATTGCCAATAACTTGGATATAAACTTTCTTAATAGAAACAGAGCTAAGTACTGAAATAATACACTTGATAATGAATAATGCATGTGCTTGTTCATTCGAGATTGGTCTTCGCAAAGCCACCTCTCCAATTAGGGTGTGTTAAAGCCTTATCTGCATTGGCTGGTGCTAGTCTGGAACATTATGCTTTGGAACTGACCTCGGATTGGCCATGATGGCAGCTGCCAAATTTGGCATGGTGGCACAGAGATGTCTGCCTGGGCCAACCATGCTGAAACTGCACTGGCAAAGTTTGACTGTCCCTTGTTCCCAGAGCTGCCACATACCTTACCTGCAGGAGCTCTGTGGCCATGGCATCACTAGGAGGGTGCGAGGAGTGCGGAGTGTAATGAGTGACACCCAGAAGAAGAGTGGTGCCCAGTTGGACCCTCTGCCCCCTTCCCAGCTGCTCCAGCTCTATGCTTCCTCTCCAAGGAAAAAACCCAGCACAGAGGAGAAGGAAAAGAAGGCTGCTTTGTCCTGGGATTTTGCTCTGGAGAGGAACCTAGAATGGAGATAAAGAAGGAAGAGGAGGAAAAGCATACACGTGCCCTTGCAGGTTGCTCCATCCCAGGATTCCTCTCCAGGGAAAAAGTCTGGGCAGAGTAGGAGCAAGAAGAGAGGGTGCCAGGCTTTTTTTCCTGGAGAGGAAGCACAGAACAGAGCAGCCTGCAAAGACATGTGCATGCATGCATGCTCTTCCTCCTCCTCCTTCTGCTCTGGCCACACGGTTACTCTCTGGAGATGAAGCTTGGGATGGAAGAGAAAGAGGAGCAGTGCATGCATGCCCTTGCAGGTTGCTCTTGCCCTGGAGGAGGAGGATGAGTGTGCACTGTGGTGAAGCCTGAAGGGCCAGCTTGCCACTGCCACCATCACTGGCCCCTAGCAGCCCACCCCTGCACTGGGTGACACCTGACATGGGGATGCTACTGCCTCCTGGTGTGCTGCTGCTTCTCCAGAAGGTGCGCTCATCCATGCAATCAATGAGAAGAGAGGGTAGAGGTGTTCCCTGGTGAGGGTTTCTGGAAGTCCTGTTATGAGCTTAAGGTGTCCCTCTTCCTATTTCCTCATTGATGGCACAGGTGAGGCCATCCTCTGGAGAAGCAACGTCATGCTCTCAAAACCTTCCTATTCCAGCAGGCATTCCCCGAATAAATATCCTGTGGGCCTCCCTCCTCTTCCGTGGCCATGAGGTTGGGCTATAGGGGCTTTTTATTTGTTATTGTATTTTATGGATTTTTTAATCTGTCTTGCATTGTATGTATTTTAATCTTGTTGTAAGCCGCCCTGATCCCTGGAAGGGCGGGATAAAAATAAAAATTTTATTATTATTTATTATTATGCTGGAAGGTTGTCCATAGAGCTCCTACAGGTAAGAGACATGGCAGCATTGGCTCTGCGGACAGTGCAGGGAAGGTGTATGGTGTAGCAGCTGGCATGTGAACAACTGGCAAACCGAAAGCGGGCCCAATCTAGCTGTTTGCATGCCACAAAACCCTGCACTAACCCAGGACAAAGTTCTGCTAGCCAGGAAAACCCACAGTATCTCACCAAACATCACTGTATGTTGTGGATACTGGCATTGCATTAGGCACGAGGTTTTCCACCTGTGCAGGAAAGGCCTTAGGCTGCCATCTTAGGCAGGAGATCTGGAAAGTGATGAAAGTATAACATTAAAAGGCCGGTGATTTATTTGATTATTGTTGCATTTATCAAGCCACAGAGGGGGAAAGGGGCTGGTATAATATCTTGTCACAATGCCATAAACCTGAGCACCATGTACCTTAATTTGATTTCAGTAGCAGGGGGAAGCATTTGCTGTTATACCTCAGAGAGCAACATTGTAATTAGAGAGTTAGTTAATATCCTTCCTCTTGACACCGAATCCAAATGTCTCTGCACAGTACTGGATCTGGAGATTGAGGTCCAAAACAAACTGCAGAAATAATCCAGTTTGAGACTACTTTAATTGCCCTGGTTCACTGCTAGGGAATATTGAGAACTGTAGTTTTGTGAAACATTTAGCCCTCACTGTCAGAGAGCTCTGATGCCACAATAAGCTACATTTTCCAGGATTACCTAGCACTGAGCGTGGGCAGTTAAATCAGTCTCAAACTTGATTATTTCTGCAGTGTGTTTTGGGCCATAGGTCCCAGTGTTTGACTTTACATACCCTCCAACATATTGCAGAATGAAAACCAGATACACATGTGGCCAAGCAACTGGAGAGAGTAGTCAAAATACTAAAAGTTATTAATTGAGGAAGAGCAAACAAGCTAGGAGAAGATGCAGCAGTTTGCTTTTGCTTTTGTAGAAGGGTATGGGCCAAGAGCAGCCAGTAAGGTCTGTTACAAACCCACTGAAAGGACTGTAATGGTGCAGCCTGGCAAATGTCAGTTGGAATAGTAAGCCACATGAAGGGAACCACTACCAAGAAGACCCCATACCAGCCCAATCACTGGTATAGTTGTAACACAAGTCTAAATCTATCCATGATTTGCCAGGTATCACCACCATTTGTGCCTTCTTTCACCTTTATGCAATTGTTTTTCCTCTTTTTCATTCAGATATTTTCCCCTTCGCTAAAACCATGTTGATGAGGGAAATCTGCAAGTGTACGATTGTGTCTTTGTGCTGTAGGCCCCTTCTGCATATTTATTGTCATGGGTGTGTATTGTAATGTTTCATGGAAGGAAGAACCCAGAAGTGACAATAGATTTTATTGTTGGCATGGAATCTCACCCGTCTGTTGGCTGCCACCACTCATGGTTTTCTGATGAATCTACATGCAAATCTTACACTAATGTGATGTTATTCTTAAAATCTCCTGCTGCTGAAATAATGAAAATTGCCTTCTGAAGTATAACTTTCTAGATAACTTTGTTGGCAAAGTAAGGTGGAGAGAGAAGGGGATAAGCAGCCATTCCTATAATGTAATTCAGTATGGCAAATGAAAATACAAAAGTAAAAAATAGTTCATGGTTGTGTGTGTGTGTGTGTGTGTTTGTGTGTGTGTGTGTGTGCGCGTGCATGTGTGTAAATGTAAGAGAGAGAGAGAGAGAGAGAGAGAGAGAGATTGAGGAGAAATAGTGCATTCAGACTTGTATATGTAACTGTAATTGGGTAACACTGCAAACACCCAGCTAAGTCAAACCAAGGCAGTCTAAAGCTATGTTCAGTACAGTTACCTCCCAACATAAGGTGCTGGAAATTGCTTTGGACAAGACTACCCTCTCCCTGATCCCTGTACCACTATTGTGGCTATGTGTCCTGAATGCGAGAAGTTCCTATCTTCTCTAACCCCGTTTTGATTTTTCTGCAAGCAGAAGAGATTTGTGTCAAATCATAATCCTCTAACCATGCTTCTTTGAGGTACATTTGCACACACTGGCTACATTCCTACATAATGGTTGTGTAGCCTCTCCTAGCTTGTGTGTTCTTCATTAATGTTCAACATTTGCCATTTTGAATGCACTCTGCTTTGGCCTGGCCACATGACACAGTTTTCATCAATGAAATGTTGGAGGGTATGGGAAGATTTCTGCAGATACTGTGGGTGGTTAAAAAGACAAACAAATGAGTCCTAGAACAAATCAAGCCTGAACTCTCCCTGGAAGCCAAGATGACTAAATTGACATTGTTGGACATTGGCCACATTATGAGAAGGCATGAGTCAGTGGAAAAGACAATCATGCTTGAAAAGGTAGAAGGCAGTAGCCCAACCATGTGCCAGATGCATAGATTTAGTCAAGGAGGACATGGCCCTAAGTCTGCAGGAGCCAAGCAAAGTAGCTGAGGGTAAAGTGTCTTGGAAGTGTCTCATTCATAGGATCACTACAAGTCAAGGTTGATTTGAAGGCAGTTAACAACAACAAGAACAACATGGGAAGAGTTGGACCCAGACATCAGGAGGTAGTCCAAATGGAACTGACAAGGTGTTGACTGAACAGAAGCAATCTGTATTGAAACACTTTGTTGGAGATCCCATTTGTATTCTGTCTATCTAGACATCAATAGATCAATCAGCCAGTCAATAGTTAGATAGATAATTTTGTTAACTTTCAAGTCAATCTCACTAAATGTTTTTTTCCTGACTCAGGGATAATAGACACTAAGGATTGGCAGTACTCAGCAAGAAATTTGGCACTAAAATAATTTGCAGCCTGTGGATTACATCATCAGATAATTTGGATTAATCTGTGTGATAGGAACAGAAAGTAAACAGCCAGCAAAAACAAATCTTAAAAAGTGGAAGATTCCCCATTCTGTTGTCACTTAAAATGCCACTATAGAGGAGAAGGAAAACACATATTTGGCATGTTTTGTATACTATAGTTGGGATTTCTTTTTTAAAAAAAATTCATTAAACTTTTTTACTTCTGTGCTCTACTACATGTGTTCAAAATATTGTTATAATGAAATGTTACATTTCATGCTAATTGAAATGCTATATGTGCTTACTCAGAAGCAGCCACTAGTGTGTTCATAAAATTAAACAATGTTTTATTTATTTATTTATTTCATTTGTATCACATGTTTCTCCTGACATGGGACACATGTCTGCTGCTAGCATTTATTAAAACAAGATACATCTAAAAACCTAATTCTAAAAAATGGTCAAAAGCATGCAATTAAATAAACAAATTTATTAAAGCACCAGTACTTTAAAGTGGCATAAATTAATTTCAAAATAACAGTAAAAATAAAAGTACAGTGTACATACCCCATTAAAAAGCCCTTTGTCATAGCCAGTTACACATAAAATTTCTGTGGAGATAAAAAGGTCTTTACTTCAAGGAGAAGGAATAATATAT
>NC_056526.1:12463098-12506898 GCF_019175285.1 Sceloporus undulatus | reverse complement strand
GATAGATAGATAGATAGATAGATAGATAGATAGATAGATAGATAGATAGATAGATAGATAGATGATAGATAATCTCCTCAATTTCATTTAGACATAATCCAGAAGGAAGAACCCCTTACATTACACAGTTTCTATTCTTTATATCTTGCTAAAATTCAAGGGTATGTGTGTTCCAGATAGCTGGACTGTATTTTCAACCAGGTACAGATTGCGTCTCCCTTATCAGAAATTCTGAAATCCAAAACATTCTAAAATCCAAAATTGTCCAGATTGGTGGATAAGATAGTGATGCCTTTGCTTTTTGATGCAAACCTTGTTTCATGGCTAGTGGTGTCACTAAGAAGGTTTGGGGGGGTGTAGTCTGCACCAGATGACACACCAGACGGTGGTACATCCTTGCGGGGGGGCAGATGCTTTCCGAGTGTCATGCAGCAACTGCCATGTGGCAGCCGGAAGGCCTCAGGGGGCAGTGTGAGTAGAACGGTGTGGTGAGGTAGAGGGTGGGCTTGGTCCTCTCAGAAGACAGCTCCCAGCCCTTTACTGAGGTCTTCCGAGTCTCACACAGCAACTGCCATGCGGGATTTGGAAGGCAGTCCCCACTTCCCAAGGCATTCCTACATGACAACTGCCACACAGGACTTGGAGGGCAGCCCCTGCCCTCCCGAGGCCTTCTGAGTCCCACATAGCAGCTGTCCCACCTCACCCCACCATGCCTTTTTACTCATGAGTAACATGAATAATAAATATTCAATAATAAATAATAAATAATAAATTATTGATGCTTCAGATCTTTGAGGAAATATTGTATATGGAATATATACATATTGTATCCAGGAAGATCTAGAGCCTTCCAGTTCCATCCCACCACAGCTGTCTGCATGGGCATCTCACTGAGCCAATCAGCAAATCTGTCACCAGTGCAGGTTACTTGTTCTGAAGTCAGAATGAGTTGCCCAGCATGTGACCATCACTGGGCCACTCATTCTGACCTCAGAAGTGAGCGACCTCCAGTGGTGCTTAGATTCCTATGCAGATAGCTGCAGAAAATTGGGAATAGATGCCAATGTAACAGGGTCTGATCAGGGCAGGTATGGGGCTAAGATACTCCGGACTTCCCCTGGTATATCCTGGCCAGTGCAGACAAGGCATCAGTTAAATGGGACTTACTCTAAGGAAAGTGCATGTAGATAATGTCTACCTTATATAGATAACTTTGAGCCAGTCTAGACCAGCACAACAGGGCAGCTTCACAGCAGGGTGGGAACATGGCTTTCAGATGATGCATGCCCCCATGCCACTTGGAAGCCACATGGCTGACTGCACATGCACCAACTTCATGGCGCTTTGGCAGCACAGCATCCAGATGCTGCACACTGTTAAAGCACTGCAAATCCCTGGTAGGGCAGGGGGAAAAAACACCATCAAAAATTACCATTTATTACTATTATTATTATTATTATTATTATTATTATTTGCAGCAGCAGCAGCAGCAAAATGCCAGAGTGAGGCCACAGCATGTGGTTGCTGTGGTGCCGACCCAGGTCTTTCAGGGGTGGCATCACGCTGCCCCTTCTGAGCAGTCTGCCCCCCCCCCCCCCCTGCGCCCCCTATCTTACAGCAGGCCATTGGTATCCACTGGAGTTTGGTTCCAGGGCTCCCTGTGGATACCCAAATCCATGGGTGCTCAGGTCCCATTAAATACAGTGGCATAGTGAAATGATGTCCCTTATAGACAATGGCAAAGACAAGGTTTGCTTTTTTGAATATATATTTTTAAAAAATATTTTCAAGCCATGGATGGTTGAGAGAGGGGCAGCTGTACTATTTGTGAAATTGTTTATGCTTTATTAACTAAAGAAATTAAATGGAACCCTTACCTACCTCTGATACTACTGAAGAAAGGCTATCAATATTAATAAAGTTATCCTTAATTCAAGACGCCAATGAAGACATTCAAAGCCCTAAAAGTCTTGGCATCTTGCTCCTTGATACCTCTCCTTATAAATTCCTGCCTGAGGTCAGCTTCAGGGGTCCTTTTTTGTGAGAGCATACACTGTGGGTGGACATAGGACTTTCTGCCATGTCACCCAAGCTGTGGAATGCCCTCCCTTGGCTTTGGTGCTGGTTTCATTCCAGTGCAAAGTTAAAACATGGAGATTTACAAAAGCCTTTGGGAGCCTAACAGATCTCCCCCCCCCCCCTCAAAATGTAGATGTTTCTGGTTTTAAACTGTTTTAACCTTTTCAACCTGTTTAACTTGTTAAATTGTTTAACAAGTTTTGTTAAAGCTTTTAGTCTGTCTAAATTAGCTTTGATTGTTTTAAATATTAAATAGTTTTCAACCATTTAATTTGATTTTACTCATACATTACCTTAAGATCCAGGGATATAGGGTGGGATATAAATATTTCAATAAATAATAGAAATGGTTCTAAAAACTGTAACAGCAAAGTCCTGTACATGTTTGTGCAGAGGTAAATCTCACTGTGTTCAGTGAAACTGACTGTCAGGGAAATATGCAGAAACCAAAGCTGCTCTTCAGCAAACAAGCTTTTAAGACAGACTACAGCACCAACAAAATCAAATATGAAAATCAGTCCCAAATGGAACTATAGTTAAAGATCTATTGTTTTTCAATTAGTTTAACATTTTGACTCAGTGGAACTTACATAAGTGCCGACTGAACAAGTTAATATTGATCCAGTACATTTACTGCAGTTGGGACTATCAATAGAGTTTAGGCCAAAATGTTACCATTGCTGCATGATATACCACTCACTTAGTTAAAAACCAGAGTGAATAATTGTGGCTTTTTGTAAAGTGGTAAAATTTGTCTTTTTATTTTATTATTGGGTAATTAAGAAGTTCCTAGTCTAGTATTGTGTCCTGAACTAAGTAGTAACATATTCTCCAACTGTCCCAATTTGGCAAGGACAATCCCAACTAATCCTCTGCCATCCCACTATCTCAGTTGTTTTTAAAATATCCCAGTTTCTCTCTCCTCCTCCCACTTTTCCACTTTCTTCCCAGTTTATTTCAGTTGGTGCAAACTGAGTTCAAAATGCAGAAGTACTCAACTAACTCTGGGAAGGGACGAGGAGAGGAGGATGTAGAGTCTTGTCCTACCCTATAGACACGGACAAAAACAAACTCCTGTAGCCTCTCTTTGCTTGTGCATTCTTCCTTAATAATAACTTTTGCCACCTTGACTGCATTCTGAAGTTGCTGGGCCACATATATTCTGGTTTTCATCTGTGAAAGGTTGGAAAGTATGTAGTAGTACATTCTCCTGCAGTCACAATGCCTGGAAAATCTCACTGAAGAACAATTCGATGGGACAGCTGAAGAATTTTAAAAGGAGCAAAACAAATATAAATAAAAATATAAACATTTTGATATTGTGTGTGTATGTGTTTCAAGTCGCCTGTTAACTTATGGCGACCCAATGCATTCCAGAGAGTTTCTCTAGGCAAGGAATAATCAGAGGTGGTTTTGCCAGATCCTTCCACTGAAATATAGCCTACACTACATGATCTATGTTGGTGGTTTCCCATCGAGCTACTAACCAGGGCTGACCCTGCTTAGCTTCCAAAATGAGATCTGGTGCCTTTAGGGTATAGTTTGATTACCAAGCTTCTTTGGAAGGGATTTGTACTCACCAACCAGTTCTGTTCAAGTTTTTCCAGCAAAGCTTATTTGATTCCCTCTCCCATTCACTGCCAAAGAAACACAAGTTTATTTCTCAGTGCAGAGGTGTTTTTCCTTCTTTTTATATAGTTCATATGGATGTCACCCTTCCTTTTCTCTGAGAAACATGCTTGCAGAGTAGCCTGTTCGATTCATTATCTTCTGCCCTCAGCTCACCTTGACCATTGTTCCACTTTCATTCAGCACTGGCTGTGTTAAGCCCTGCTAAATGTCAGCAGGAGACCTGCCCACATTGTTGATCCAGATTGATCTGCTCCAGCACTGAGTGCCTTATTCACCGTGTCGTTTTCTGTTGTGTTCCAGAAACTGACTTACCTGCTTCCATAGAAAGGGGAAAAGAGGTCTGGAGACAAGAAAGAAACTCAATATTGTGCTTATGTAAGCCAAGCATGTACTTAACAGATATAAGCAGATGTGTCTCAGCCATGTTCATTTTTCTTCATTTTTAATTCCTTCCTTTTTTCATTTGACAGTCTGATACTAAGGAGAAAGCAAAGGTTAGCAGCATGTGGTCAGCTAGAGAACAACCATGAGTAAAGTTTATTTTGCATAAGACAGAGTCTGTGTGCGATGTCTAAGAATAGTGCTGCTGTCCGCTTTGTTTTCTTCATTTTAATTAATGATTTGATTAAACGAATATTCATGTCTTGGTGAAACATCTTAGTTTCTGACTTAATATACACCATTGCTTGACAATCAGTTTTCCTGGGACAGTCAGGAGGAGCTTCACATGTTCAGAAAGGTTGCTCAACACAAGCCAGCTTGTACTGAATTCAGAAAACCATGAGCAGAAGGAAGGAAGGAAGGAAGGAAGGAAGGAAGGAAGGGGAAAAAAGGATGATCAAAAATCAAGACTGCATCTGCACTGTAGAAATTATGTAATTTGACACTACTTTACCAAACATGGCTCATTGCTATGAAATTCTGGGATTTGTAGCTTTGTGAGATATTGAACCTTCTCTGTCAGAGAGTTCTGGTGCCACAGTGAACTACAGATCCCAGCATTCTATAGGATGAAGCTGTGACAACTAAAGCAGTGTAAAGCTGCATTATTTCTGCGGTGCAGATGCAGCCCTGTAGTTAAAATTCAACAGCAGATGCCATTACTCATCAATAACACTGCAAGTGGATGTAGAACAATGTAGACAAAATGTGATCATCTGGTCATTTATTGTTTAGAAATACTTTTTTTTCCAAAAGAAAGAAAGAAAGAAAGAAAGACCCTGTTTAATCTTTAGTCTACAACATGGGACCTGTTTTTTAATTTTGATCCAGTATACCCAGCTCTTGCATATTTTGGCAGTGATTAGTCACAAAGACATTGGTGTATATGCATAGCCTCCAAGTTCAGATGTAATGTGCCAATGGAAATCAAGGGCTGGGAAGCAACAGACATTGCCTTCATCATCTGCTTGTGGATTTCCTAGAGGCAACCTTTAAATTAAAAAAAACAACTCATCACCTCTGGAGCAACAAAATTCTGGACTAGACAGACCACTGGCCTTTGCATCTTTCTTCTTGCTTATAGGATTTTGCAATGGAGCCATTCCATGTTGTTTGCACCGCAGATTATTGCTGCTGGATTGGGCTACAAAGGTAGATTCTTTAAATGCTGATTGTTCTGTGATTTTCTATATTTCTAAATCCTAAATCTAATTATCAATCCCAAGTAAAGTAGAGCCATTGCATCAATGGGATTTAGAGAAGTATTGATTTACCATTTAACAGTAAATTGAATGGATCTCCTCTGATATGGACTAGAAACTGGATTTGGAAATAATTTTTGTGTGTATCTCTGGATTATTGATTCATCTATTACCACTTTTAAAAGACTACCATAGGCACCCTATCTTCCTATATTTCTGGGGGTTGGATACATGTGGGTGTGATCACCACTTCTACTTTGCATTTAATAGCTCTTTTTACTGTTCCATGTATTCTGAATTCACAAGTAAAATAATGTTCTTTATGCTCTCCTTCAGGCTAAACAGTGAAACTGGCACTATTAGTTAATTAAACATCTATCTAAAGATAAGTTGTTGAAAGGCAATAAAGTAAAATGAATGTCATGTTTCTAGGAAATCGAAGATGTTCTGTACAGGTGAAGCAGGAATATTAGTCTAACCATCTATCCAGATTTTTGCCATAGTCTGGCCAGAGTGATTTACAAGCAGACACAGGTTAATTCTCTCAGATTCCCCCATATGTTTCCTATTCCTTAGTATCTCTAGCATGTAAACAATGCTAGTCACCTAGGGTTCTGTAAAGTTCTGATCCTTGGTGTCAGAGGTAGAAATCTTAGAAAACCTCATGACCAAGCCCAAAATTGTCTCTGTTCCTAATACAAAAGGAAATGTGTGTGACCAGGTTTGGATGAATTATGGTAGCCTGTTCTACCCCTGTTTGTTTTACATCTGTATGCAAATGCAGATTTAATTAATTTTACATTGATCTTTATAGTCATAACATTAGGTTTATTTATTTTAGTATTTTAGTAAAATATTTACATGTCACCTTATATTCAAAGATCTCAGGGTGGCTTATATTAAAATCACTTTAAATAATAAATTCTAATAAACCAGACACTTTAAACTGCTTTAAACACTTTAAAATAGCGTGACCAAAGCACATGAGTAGCCCAGATAAAATCAATTAGGCCCAGGGGCTTTAATTTTAAAAAAGGAATTTTTGATGGTGCAAAAATGATACCAAGGTTGGTGCCAATAAGACCTCCATGGAGAGGACAATCCACAAATGGGATGTCATGGTTGAGAAGGGCTTCTCTTATGTTATCTCTTTTCCCTATCATTGGGACACAGCTTTGTATCACCAGTAGACGATATACAGTAAGCCCTTGATATCCACTGGGGTTTGGTTCCAGGACCAGGCCCATAGCTAGGCTGGGTCATCTGGGGCACCACCTCATGGCCCCCAGTGAAAGGGGCCCCCAAAGGAGGCGCAAAACACAACTTCTTTGTCCGCCGCAACAGAGGCACCATAAGGCCACATCATTGATGCACTACCCATGTAAATGGTGGTGCACCAAAAAGGCACCTGCGGTGCACAGTAGGACTCAGGACATTAGGGCCACAAATGTACTTTCTGTACCAGGGCCCCTAAAGGCCTAGCTACGGGCCTGTTCAGGACCCCCTGTAGATACCAAAATCCATAGATGTTCAAGTCCCATTAAATACAGTGGCATGGTAAAATGACAAAATGGCAAAATCAAGGTTTGGTGGGGTTTTTTAGAATATTTTCAAGCCGTGGACGTTTGAATCCATAGATAAAGAGGGCTGATTGTATTTCTAAACCTATCTCATCTCAAAATACAAATTTCTTTTAAAAATTTCCCATTTGGAATTTAGTACTGTGTTGGACCTTTATGCAGTGTGAAATTCACATTCTAATCCAGAAAATGTTGGTCACTCAGCTCATATCAGATTTCTCAAATACTGAATTCCTGAAGCATTCTTACTCTTGGCAGAAAAGACTATGTACGTTTTGCACCTTTTGTAATAACAGAGGGGACAAGTTTACTGCAAAATTAGTGAATGATGCCATTGCCATTTTGCATTTTCCTTCCCTTGCTCCACACTTTTGGTTTTCATTGAAAGAGATCAAATAAGAGATGCTTGGCCATGGAAACCCACTGGGTGACCTTGGGCTAGTCACATACTCTCAACCTCAGCCGATGACAATCACAAACCCTTTTGAAGAAACTAGCCAGGAAAACCCCATGATAGAGTCTCCTTAGGGTCACTGTGAGTTGGAAAAGACTTGAAGGCATGTAACAACAACAGGGAATTAAAACTAAGAGAAAATATTGTTTAGTGGAGACTGGCATCCATAATGTTTCATAGTCATTTATCTTAAGCTGCTTTGGGATTGGTTTGTTGGTTTTAAAATGCAAACAACTAAACTCTTTCATTTTAATTCTCTGTGTGTCTCAGGGTAGTATTAATAGCACACTACATCTCCTAACAGACTTTCAGACCCCTCTGGATGCTTAATTGCTCAATGAGATTTAGATTTAAACCAAATGGGATGAGATAACAGTTTAGCTCTGTCCTCACTGTTCTGTGATCAAAGCAAGGCTTCACAGCATAAAATATATATAGGTGAGGGTTTATCAGGATTTTGACATGAAGACTTTGATTGTTGAAATGGAGAGATGACCTTGACTGACAGGCCCTTCATAGAAGGTAGAAATATGGGACTAGATATGCACCCCTGTGACCTGCATCAATAAAAATAATGACCAGATAGTGGTGATTTGTGTGTTTTAATCTCTGGCTAAGATCACTCTTAAGGAAAAGCACCAACCTCAGATGAACTCCTTATCTTTCCTATCAACCCTTCACTATTTTGTACAATCTTCATTACTATGGCAACACCATCTCATACAACCACTAAGGCCTCAAATGAACCTCCACAATGTGTATGGCTACACATCCCACCCTTTGTCCACCACGAACTCTTCACCTGAACATCCTGTTTATTCATAGTTTAATGCTCAGGGAGTTCTTCATCATAATGCCATACTTCAACATTTTTGGCACCATATAGAAAATGATCTGTATATAACTACAGCAGAGTGAAGGGACTGAGTCTCTGGTTATCTTTTGACAAACTGTTAGGAAATCTCTGTTAGGAAATCTCTCTCCATTTTTAAAAAGAATTTTAACCAAGCAGATACATTTTAATTGGAATTGTCATTGTGCTATTTTCATCATTCTGTTGTGTGCTTTTACATCATTTCTGACTTAGGTGGCAAAGCTATCACAGGGTTTTATTGGCAATAGTTCTTAGAGGGAGTTTGTCTTTGCCTTCCGCTGAGGTTGAGAGAGTGTGACTTGTCCAGGGTCACCCAATGGGTTTCCATGGCTGAGTGGGGATTTGAATCCTAGTCTTCAGAGTCATAGTCTAACACACACTACACCACACTGGCTCTTCTCACTTAACTAATCTTAAAACTGATTGTCTGAAATTACTGTAAGTGTAGCCCAGCTTGGGTTAATGATGTGAAGAAAGATCTGTTGGAAAATCCAATAAACAGAAAGTTTCCAGTGCCTTGAAATCTAAGAAGGGTCAATGCTCAATGAAAAGCAATAGGATCTTGCATGATTCCTTGTGTCCAATACCACATTTTATCTAGACATCACAGCAGACATTAATTATTGTCAGGGCTATATCAGCAGCCACCAGGATCCAAGTTGACTTCCAGTTATTCACACTTGGCAAGTTTCCTCCTTTTCCTTCCCTCTCATTCACAACTTGTGACGTTCCTTCATGTTTAGTTATGCTCCTTATTTCTGTCCTAAACATAGCATAGCAAATGCTGCCATCATTCACTTTAAACCCATTAGGTTTTTTTCCCCCATTGCCGTCTTTGTACTTTTCTTTGTGTTACACAGGCATAGAGTTCCAAAAGCCTTCCTTTTCATCTATACACTTCTGTCTACTTCATTTGTGATATCTAAAGAAGTAAGCTGGGCAGTCAAGTCTGGATGATAAGCATGCCCATTAGTTTAACAGCCACCATGCTTAGACTACTTCAACATACTGTATCTAGGACTACCTTTGGAGACTGTCCAGGATCATAATACAGTGGGCCCTTGTTATCTGCTGGAATTTGGTTCTAGAACACCACACTGCTAGATAGCAAAATCTGTGGATGCTCAAGTCCCATTTAATAAAATGGCAAAATAAAATGATGTCCCTTATATAAAATGGCAAAATGAAGGTTTGGTGGAATTTACACTTTTTTTTAATATACTGTATTCAAAAAAATATTTTCAAGTTGTGGCTGGTTAAATCCATGGAGAGAGAACTATGAATACAGAGGGCTGATGGTACAGTCATTAGATCACTAACTGGGACCAGTTATTAGTAGTGTACATTTTCATGGTTTAAACAGCTCTACTGGATTTTGGCTTAAAAAAAATCCTTACTCATAATTTCAAGGTGTCTCTCTGAATGCGACCTACTTTCCTTTCTATCTTTGTACAATAGCAGATTGTGAGACTTTGGCCCGTTACACATGGGCTCTTGAGGTGCCCCCATCACGTGATAGGGGTTGGCCGGGGACCTAGCGTCCACACCGGCCTCACCCCTATTACGTGACGGGGTGTAATAATGGTGGCGCCCTATACACACAGGTGTCGCCATTATTATGTGTCAGACGCATAGCGTCTGCACGCCGTGAGGCGCTTATGATGTTGCGAGTGCACCATTGGCGCCTTGCGGCGTCATAACCGCGTCGCGGGAAGAAGCACCATTTTGGGGCTTCTTTTTTGCTCCGTGTGGGAGCCGCGCGGTTTGGCTGCTGCGGCTTTCTCACAGAGCAACCCGCAGCGTTGGCAGACCACCGCTTTTAGGCGCTCTGTAACGGGTCTTTGTGTTTCTTCTTAGTGCCTGGAAATTCATATGCTTTCCCCGTACTCATTTTCTCTAATGTACGCATTTGATTACACAAGTTTCCTAATGTAGTCTTTTTTTATTTTATTTATTTAAGTATTTATATCCCCCCCTTCAGCCCTAATGGCTCTCAGGGCGGCTTACAATATTATTTTTAATCAGACAGTTCCCTGCCCTCAGGCTTACAATCTAAAAGACATGAAACAAAAGGAGAAGGGAATGATGGAGGGAAAGGGGATGAGGTCCAGTTGTTCTTCTCTCCCTCTAAGGCCTGGACCAAGGCAGATGGATTGGAGGGAGGGCTCTTCCTTCTTCCAGGCTAGTCCTGATGGAACTGGACTTGCCTGGCGAACTCCTTCTCAGGCCGGCAGATGGCATTTGTGGAGGGCGGAGTCTCCTTCCTTCAGGCTTAGTCCTGATGGAGCTGGACTTGCCTGACAAACTCCCTCTCAGGCCGGCAGATGGCATTTTGTATATATTTTCTTCATGGCCTAAAACCTGTTTTCAGCCATAGCAGTAAGATTATGGGATAGAGTGCAGGCAGTGAACTTCACAATTTTTTTCTGGAGTATAAAAGGTTTCAACTTTATTGGTTACAGTAAAGAAGTTCCTAGTTTAGATAGAACCTTTTTTCTTGTAATTTGAATCCATCGGTTCATGTTCTAAACTAGTGCAGAGAGGGTGGCATCCTAGCTTCCTGCAGAGCATATTCCACAATTTGGACAGAGCCACTAAAAAGATTTCATGGAGGAACCAGTGATTGAGAGAAAACCTAGCTCTAAAGAACTTGGGGACTGTACAGACCGGCATCAAAGGCTGGCATGAAGGCGGAGTCCGGGTGTGGCATCCACACGACATGCCCCAACTCCAACCCCATGCCAGTATGATGCTGCATGCTGCACCACATAGCGGGCAGAATCATGGCACTCCTCTTGTGCTGCATGCAGATGAAGAAGCGCCAAAGGAGTGCTGAAAAGCTGCAGCACCCGCAGATATTGCATCCTTTCTACGGCACAAGAAGAAACCGCTTTTTGCAGCTCCTTTTTGTGCCATGGAAATGCCAGCTCAAGGCCACAGTGTGTGGTTGCCGCAGCCCCGATCTGATGAAGAAACTATTCAGGCGTTTAGAGACTTGGGCAGATTCTGATAGGGAGATCTGATCTTTCATTTACTCTGGAGCTAACCCATATAGAGCTGTTCAGGTCATAACCATCCTTTGAATTGTCACTGGAAACAAACCAGTAACCAGGGATGCCCTTTCAACAAAGCAGTTAAAAATACCGTGACTGAGATGCTCCAGGTTGTCCATAAAGCTATTAATAAGGCTTTTGTAAAGTGTAGAGTCACCTGGTAAAAAGCAACAAGCAAAAAACTTTGCACTATATATATATATATATATATATATATATATATATATATATCCTGTCAGGTTCCTCCATGGGAAGATTAATTGCAGGCATACTCATTGTAGTTTCCCTTCTGATTTCTCTTTTCCATTATACAAAATATAGGAGAAGCGGGGAGGATAAAGAGGAGGAGGTGATTACCACAGACAGAGGCTTTGATCAAACAAGCAGTTGAGGACTGTGGCAAGGTTCAAATGCTTTCTGGATCACTGGAGCTGATAGGTTGAGCACATGAAGCCTTAAATGGCTGTTTAGCAAGAAGATGAATGGCTGGGGTCTCTCAGACAGGTAGGGTTCCTTTGACTATTATGACTTTTGAAGATTTCACCAGAAAGGAAGCTTTCAGAAACAACAACCACAATGTCTTACCTTGTAAGGGGCCAATAGTAACAACCCACACACACACACACACACACACACACAATTAAACAGTTTTTTTTAAAAAAAAAATCAAAGTCAGTATGATCCATCCATAGCTTGGGTCACTGATAGGGCTGTCAAATGAAGTAAGGACTCATGTCCCTTAATGGTTGTGTAGAAGAGAGAATCACAGCAGTTGTTGCTTTTCATGCAGGCAACACCTGAAATTTTCTCTTTTACACAGCCATTAAAAGGATAGGAGTGCTCTCCTTTATTTTACCTGACAACCATACTCACAAAGAAGCCTCCTTGCACCCCCCAACAATAATGCACCTCCCAACAATAATGTCATAAAATGAAAGTCTTGTATCAAGAGGCTTATCACATTGGTTATTAAATCTATTTACCTCTATCTGTTTTAAAGCTGAATTTGGGGGGGCATCCTAATTTTATCAGACATTTTTTGCCTCTGGATCTGCCACCCAAATACAGCCTGGGTCCATCCCGATTTCCAGAGCCACTAAGACATTTTCTTAAGTCAGAAAACAGCTGGATCCAAAAAGCACCGGAAGGATCGGCTCTGGAAGTGGGGATGGACCCAGGTGGTATTTGGGCACCAGATTTGGTGGCAAAAAACATCTGATAAGATCCGGATGGTGGCTGAATTCAGCTTTACACTGGATAGAGGTAAATTATTTTAATAACCAATGTAATACAATCTGCCTTATGTACAATGTACAGAATGGCTTGGAATCATATGGTTCTTCAGAAGTTGTTGAACTGCAACTCCCAGCAGCCCAAGCCAGCAGTGAAGAATGCTAGGAGATGCAAACCAGCAACATCCGAAGGGTTTCATGAGTCCTCCCTTGGTATAAGGGAATGCAGATTGTGACTTGCTTTCTCCTCATGGGGTTCATCTTGATTTGGTAAACAAGAAAGTACCAAACGTTCTATTACTCCTAATATACTGCCATATACCTAACACACTGTATTATTTCTGCAGTGCAAATAGAGCCTAGGTCAACCATATTAAAAGCTGCTTGATTTTAGAAATTGTAGAGAAAACAACAATACAATCAGAATACTAGTTCAACAAACCCCAAGAACATGTATACTCCCTATTTTCAAAAGAACTAAGCTGCTCACTTGAATGTGGTTGAGAATGAGTTCCCTCACACTGGAAAACTTTGCTAAGGAAAGAATCACATTTTGTGGATCCTGCCACGTGCTGACCGAAGATACTACAACCTTTCACAGAGGAAACTGGTCCTCTGATTCTCGTCTTGAACCTATCAATACAGTAGTAACCGGAGGTGAAGCCATTCTTAAATGAGAACATTTTTCTGTTATTTTATCATTCCTGAGATTTTTGATTTTCTTCTAATTTTGCTACCATTCATGCCTTGCCTTACAGAAATAAGACTGGCCATGCTTTTATCCATTATAGCATTTGGACGCATCAAATTAGACTTCAAAGTGTTAATTGCTCCACTCAATTAATGGATTTATTAATACACTGCATGTTAAAAATGTGGATTTTTAAATTGGATTCAGTTGAACTTTGGACCTCAGAAAGTGTGGCATTATTGCCGTCAATAACAAATTTCCCTTCCTCTTAATTCAGGCAATGCATTTTTAACAAAATGATAAAATAAATAAATAAATAATGCTCGTATATTTTATATACCACAACTTTTTATTAAGTACTCCTCTCAGAATAATCTGGCCATATTTGTTTTAATTGGCTAATTAATCAACTAATTGGCAAGATAAGACTTTTTTTCCCCCTGCATGCCTCACCTTAAGCATGAACTGTGCCAGTTTTGGCTTAGCTTGAATAGTACTCCTCCCATGAAGCCATTCCTGGACAGCCATGGCCTGAAGATTTAGTGGTTTCTGTTTCCCATTAACCTCCCAGATCCCCACTATTCTCTCATTGAGACTTTATTTGTTTTAGTTGTTTACAGAAGTTATATCCTACCTTTTGGCTTGGAATCAGGCCCTCAAGTCAACTTGCAATGTATGAAATGAAATGTCTTCAAAAATACATAAACAGTACAATCTAATCTTAAAACCAGTTTCACAAAAACAAATTAATTTATCTAGATTTTTTTTAAGGATAGAAACTATTTCATTCTGTTCTGTAAATGAACAGAGTCTGGCCATGTCCTGTGTAGAGACACTTCCAAAACTTGGGGGCCATCAGCAAAACAAAATCTTGGTTTCCTCTGATTTACCAATTTACATTAGGGTCCATTCATACAAACTTAGATTTTTTGAGACTTGATGTACAGGTCTAGTTCATATAATGAACCTGATTTTCAGTATTTCCCTCCTTCTTGCCAGACTTTCACTTCTCCCACCAAAATGGAATTAATGAATCATTTTAATTAATTAATTAATTAATTAATTGTATACCAAGGGTCCTTTCACACTGCCTAGTTATAGTGCTTTGATTCCACTTTGATTGCCATGGCAACATTCTATGGAATCCTGGGATTTGATTTTTAGGGAGGGACATTTAGAATTGACGCCCAGAGAGCTCTAGTGCCTCGCCAAACTACAGTCCCCAGGAATCCATAGGAAGTAGCAAGACAAGTCATATACAGTTGGCCCTCCACATTTGTTGCTTTGACTTTTGCAGATTATTTGTGGTTTTCATTAATATGTTCTCTCTATCTATTTCTAAGTCCTCCAGCGCAATTCTGCTGGAAGTTAACCATAGAGCTGTGTTGGAGAACCTATATGTCCCTGGAGAAAACACTCTCTAAGCATTTGTAGCTCCTCCAGCATGATTCTATGATCGACTTCTGGCAGGTCTTGAGCATGGAGTTACACTGGAATACCTGGAGATTCCTAGAGAGGTGTATTCTCTTACGTAAAAAGAATAGTGGTATTGTTTGTGGTTTTTCCACATTCATGGGGGTCCTTCACCCCTAACCTCAGTGAATGTGGAGGGACCACTGTACTTTATAACCAGTCCAAGTGATCAAGAATGCAAGAAGTCAAATATATGATAGTGGAAGTGATGACTCTCCTCCACTACTGGGAGGTTTATAACTGTGTAACCTTGAAATCTAGGTATCTAATTGCCATCTGGATGTTGCCATGGCAATTAAAATAGAATCATAGTGCTATAATTGTCCAATGTGAAAGGGTCACATTGTTCCATCTGGCTCCATGTTGTGTACTGTATACAAGGGGTGTTGGTGGTGTTGGTGATGGTGGTGAAGAACCTCAAGTCCTATGGCTGCATTTAGCCTTCTTATGGTTCCAGTCTTTCTCGTCCCACTTTTAAGACTACAGACATGAACCTATGACTGGATGATTTCCCAGCCTTTGCACTGTCTTTCCTACTGCTTAAAATGTGCTACTCATTCTAAAAGATTGGAGACATCTCACTTAAAAATTAAGGTCTAGGTTACTGGCAGTAAGAGCTTTGAGCTAAAATAAGCTGTTATTTTGTGTCCAATTCATCTGCCTTTGACCCTACCCACCAATGGAATGCAACCACAAAGAACTTCTGTGAAACTGGATTCTCTGTATTTTCTCTCTTTCTTTCTCTCTTTTATATGGACTGGCATGGTCTATGTATAGTCTTGGTGTGGAAGTTTTATCTCTAGCCTTATCTGGAAATGTTTGGGATTGAACCCATTGTCTTTTGAATGGAAAACACACATATTCTTTGCATGCTTTGCCTATGGAAGAGCTACTGCTCTTAGTAATATATATAAAAGAAGTAGCTTCACGTGTACATTATATAAAAATAAAGTGGTGGAATTCTGGATTGTTAACACCCCAGGGGCTGTATTAGAGAGATGTGTATCACGCTCACTAGGAAAACAAAAATCTGTAAGGAAAGAAGAAAAAAAGATTGTACGTAATTTCTGCATTTTGGTAGTCCTCCTGGGCATATCAGTATAGAGTTGTATAGCAAAGTAAATAATAATTATTAATTAATAGCATTATTAATGAACTGGTATGGCAGAAGTAGTAGGTAATTAAACTTTTAAAAAGCTATTAGTCCCTGCTTGAACATTATAATTTTAAATTGCCCCTTAGCAATGTCCCAGAGACAGCTTCTTGACTCACTCTTCTTTATTAAAACCCAGGAGGGAAAGACACAGGTATTTGCATGTAAAAGTTTCAGATTATTCCATGCCATGTAGGGCTGCCTGTTTGAATGTTTCCAAGAAAGTATTGTTCTTATGTGACAACAGGTCAGGAAGACTCTGCATTAATTACACTAACATATGGTTATTAACAGATTCTAGCTCAGGGAGCAATACTTTACAATGTTATCTTCCAGATAGTCAGATGTTAGCCATATTGTCAGTGCTGGCAGCTATTGTTTCACTCATTTACTTCACAGAGCTAATTACTCCCTAATAATAACTTTACCTTGGAGTTTTTCACTTGCTTGTGCCAGCAAACCTGTTCACACTACATATGCTAATTATTGGCACTTATTCATTATGTTAAGATAGCTTTAAGTTCAAGCTGTGCAGCCTGGCTTTCAGTATAGAACCAGCTGGCTGCAAAGTTCCACCTTTTTTTTCTCCCCCTTCCTTTTTTCCTCCCCCTAACTAAAGTCATTAAAACTTTTACTGTGGGATCATCTTATTATCTTAACAAGATTTGGTTTTGGAGGAGCTGAGTGTATGTTCAGTTACTACCACACCTCGCCCTGCAAGGACATTATGTGTAACAATAAAGATCTTGTTTTTATAGTCACGCCCCCCCCCCCCCCCCCCCCCCGTATCCATCTATACAACACCTTTAATGTGTTCCACTGTCCTTATCTTAAGGCTGCACCATCTGTGGCAGAGATACCGAAGGCTCATCCTCTGCTCACAAGACAATGTGTAGCCTTCGCAAATATTGACACCCTTTTACATTTGGAGGGGGCAATGTTGGTGATTTGGGGAGGGATAGGGAAGTGATAACTTTTGGAAGACTTTGCATGGCAGGAAGGATTCGCCATTGCTGGTGCATGGTATGTACCTATCTTGATATGTACCCATCTATGAAGTCCCTGCATCCATGGACTATCCTATTTCCTTCCGTGCCTACTACTGTCAGTAGGTTTTCCTTTCCTTTCATGGACTGAAATCTCTCTCTCTCTCTCTCTCTTTGCATATTTTTGCATGCATTTCACAAATGTTCACGTTTACACAAAAAAATGCTTTAACTCCTTTCCCACTGTGTTTTAGCATTGTTTTGCATGCATTCAAAATCCATGCAATTATGTAAGTGCACTTTTCAAATGTATACTTTCTTTGTGGTTTTTGCATCTTCAGCAGTCCATCCCCATTAAGACTCTCAAGCACAAATTGTACCTATCTCATGAAAGCCTGGCAAAGTGCAGCCTGAAACAAACCTGTGAAACTGAAAACAAGTTTCTCACATGCCCCTAATGGTGGCAACAACTTTAACAACAATGTTTGGGGCTTCCCTTGGTGACTAATAGTAATTAGTATCAATAATAAATTTTCTCCAAAATTGGGAGTTCCCTTCCCCAAATTAGGAGCCAAGGCAGCTAATAATTTTGTGTGTGTTGTGTGTGCCTTCAAGTTGTTTCCGACATGGAAATCCTAATGCAAACTTATCATAGGGTTTGCTTGACAAAATTTATTCAGAGGAGGTTTGCCATTTTTTCCCAGCATTTTGCAGATGAAAACATCAGAATACAGTATGGTCAAGATGACAAAAGTTCATGACAAAGAACACACAAGAAGGGAGAAGCTGCAGCAGTTTCTTTTGCCACAGTCTATTGGGAAGGGCAAAACTCTACCCTTGCCTGACCTCGTCCCCCCATCAAGTTAACCGAGTACAAATGACTATTTTTTTTAACATTAAGCTCAGTTTGCAGCAACTGAAGTAAGCTGAAGACAAAGGAGGGGAGTGGGTTGAAGAGAAAGAAAGTTGGACATTTTAAACACAGCTGAAAAGGTGAGATAGCAGAGAATTAATTGTGACTACCAAATCAGGGCAATTGAAGGGTGTACCATTTAAACAAGTGCAATATAGCTGAAAACATTCAACATTAAAATAGAATTAAACATTAAAATAAAATAAGCATTAGAATAGAATTAAGCTAATCAAAATATTTAAACAACTGAAAACATGCATTTCAAATATCTGGAAAAAAGCAGTTCAATAAAAAACAATACAGCACTCTCTTAAAAGCCTTTTCCTTAAAAACCTTCAGTTTTAAAAGTTTGTCAGAATTTTTAAAAGGTCTTTGTCCTCTGATGGAAAGACTAACTGAAAACTTTAGTTGCTCCTATCCCTGAATAGTCCTATGAAAGCCAGTTCTGGCAGCCACCATTTTAAAAAAGTTTCTTCTTTTAATTCAGCACTATCCTACCTGGATTTCCTGGAGATTTGTCTCTTTTTTTATTTTCCTTCAAAACCCAACATATTTTCCATCTGAGAAGGACGCTCAGCATTTATTTCAAATTTCACTAGAGGCTTTTTTAAAACCTCAGATTACATACTTGGCAAAACTTTATGCCAACTCTAGGAAAGGATGTTCTTAAATGGGTGCACTTGAGCATTTGGTGGAATGAAAATATAATTTTTTTTGCATAAAATGAAATTTGAGGAAGTTTGAAGTTGCTGTTTAGGTGAAGTTTCAGAGGAATTGTAAGGGTAGCTGAAATAAATTTTAATAAAACTACTACATTCTTCAGAGGTCAGATTGTTATTTTTTATTCTTGTCTGAATTCGTAGGTTGCCACTGAATTCTTCCTAAAGCAGACAAAACATCTGAGGCGTTTGAAAAGAGGCTTAAAAGCACTTTGACAAGACTAGCAACATTTCTCTGGGTGCTTTTTTGGCATTCTTAGAACAGGAAATATGTACAGTGTCCTCTGTGAAAATAACATTTGCTTTACGTTTTGTTGCTTATGTCTGATTGACTCATCCCGAACAATGCAGAAAAATGCACACATATGGAATCATCACACTTGAATGTACATACTTGCCACTATAGATAATGTGTCACTTGTAAGGAGGGTTTTATTCAGTGGCAAAGAACAATCCTCTCTGTGAGGTAGAATGAAACTGTAACTGGGAGAACACAATTCTGTCAACTCAGCCAGTGATTATGACTGAGATTTGAAGGAGGGCCTCTCCATGCATAAACCTGCCCAGGAGTTGAAATCTGCCAGAGGAGGCCTCCTCTATGTTCCATCGGTCAGAACAAGACACTGTGTGACAATGTAGGACAGAACTTTCTCTGCTGTGGCACTCCAGTTATGGAATACCCTTCTCTTGGAGACTTGGATAACTCAAACATTGCCATTATACTGTACACTAAAAACTTTGGGGATTAACTCGTTTTACACAACCACCACCCCCCAACTGTACATTACTATAAGATATTTTAACCATATTTAATGTGTCTTTGGTGCTGAGTGCATGGGCAGGACACAACAGATCAACCCCATCCTGCCCATGGATACGACCAATTCCCACACCAGCTCCTACCTGCTCAGTGCAACAAGGTGTTCAGATGCCCTCTAGGTGCTATGACACGGAAGCACTGCTGCCACTGCCTCATCCATCTCTACTACCATTTTATATGCAGGCCCATGCTTCAGCCTATAAGGGCAGAAAGAAGGCACCTGGCTTTACCCATGTGACCATGAGTTTGACTTAGGCCTGGAACAGACAGGCCAAATGAAGTGGCTTCTGGCCACTTTGGAGGCATAGCGTTCAAATGATGCACATTTCCAAAGCAGCCTGAAGCTGTGCCAAAGCCACACTCCGGTCCTTTGGACCAGAGCAAAAATGAGCCAGGCCATTCTGCCTCCTGGTGGCATGGCCACCTTTGGCCACTGCCCACTTTGGTAACAGGCTATTTGGTCAGCGCAGTCCCAACCCACTTGTGGCTGGAGCAGACTTGGGCCAGTCTTTCACACCTCTCTGTGCTGGCCCTCAGATTTCTATAGTCATACTGAGAGATGCTAAGGCTCTATTCTTAGTTTTCTAGATCATGTATTGTGTGCTCCCTTTGCCACCTCTTTGTGGACCTTTGCTGTCCTGCATAGTACCAAGCCCAAGGCAAAACATTTTGTTGCCTAAAGTGAAGGTTTGTCCTATTTTGCCCCTGGGAATCTAGCCAAACTCCCATCCAGAAGCCATGGTTGTTAGCCATACTGGACCAAAGGAGATGCTGGGATATTTGTAGCCTATGCGGCTCTCACAAGTGCTCCCTATTAGCAGTCTGCACTGGGAGGACTGACATCTTTCTCTTTCCTGGAATCTCTCTGCAGGGGTAAACACTGGTAAGGCTGGCTCTAGGGTTATGTCGGTGTGAAATTTGCTCTTGTGGCTGCTGGGAACTCTGTCCCTGTGCTAGCTGCAGGTTCTCCTGCTGGAGCTGTTGGAATTGCTGAAGCCCTGGCATGCCCCCCTCAGACCTCAGACTCAGAGGACATGCCAGGATCCTGGAGGCAGGGCATGACAAGGGTAAAATAAAGTCCCCTCAATCCACTTAAGTCAAGGTACAGTGTACCCAAGGCCAACCAAGTTATTTTGGTACTTGAGGAAGAAAAATCCCATTGCACCTCTTCCCACCCTGCTAAGAAAAATACAGTCAATCAATCTGTTTTTGTTGCCCTTTCATAACACCTAAAATCTGTAGTCTGAGGTAGCTGCTTAACTCTGCCTAATTGCAGATTTGGCTGTACATAGAACACCAGTATTATTTATTTATGATATTTATTTACTTCCTGCCCTTGTCCCAGGATTGGGACTCAGGGCAGCTTACTTAACAAATAATACAATTAAAATAATATTAAATTATTACAATAAAATAAAAAGAAGAAGATAAAAATGTCTAAAATATATTAAACAATATAGCATCCCAGGCCATTCTTTAAAAGTTTTCTGTTTTGAATGCCTGTTTGAAAAGGAAGATTTTCACCTGTAGGCAGAAGGCCATCAATGAAGGGGCCATTCTGGTCTCCCTGGAAAGGGAGTTCCAGAGTCTAGGGGCAGCTACAGAAAAGGCCCTGTCTCGTGCTCGTGACGATGGTGGGATGGAGAGAAGGGCCTCCCCTGTGGATCTCGGCTGGCTCATAGAAGGAGGTATGGTCTGCCAAATATCCTGGACCTGAGCCATATAGTAGTGCTCTTATCCATTGGTGCATTCATTAGATTTTAGCACATTTACTAAGTAGTATTTATAATTATTTATAACTATTCTCCATTGTAAAAGAAGAATGACCAGAGATTTGAAATCAGTTATTGAATTATCCATTTATTGAAAATATTCAAAGAACTGAAGTTGACATGCATGGCTCTCTCACTCACCACACAATAGGCTTTAAAGTGAAAGAGAATGACTTGCACAAGATCACATTGGGTGATAGGTAGGTTTGGGAAGAATATTCACAAGTATCTGAAAACTGGTTGAAAAATATGTTTCTTAAGCTTTGGAGGAAAAACCAATCAGAAGAATCCTAGATTCTTCTTGGCCATTCCAGACTTAACGGTGTACAAAATTTGCACATAATTATTTTTGCATGGGAAAAAAGTAGTTAACATTACTTTCTCTGCAGTAGTATTCCTGTGCAGAAAATTCTGGGGTTTTTTTTCTGTATAAAATATTGTATATGAATTTTGTGCAGAATAACTTCTGAACTGGAAAAATTCTTAACAATCTAGGATTTTGTGCCTGTGTATTTTAAATGCAGAATATATTTCGAAATGTGAACATTATCAAAGGCTTTTTCACATCAAGAAAAAAAATTGTTAAAATTACTTGTTGCTTCTTTTAAGAACAGACTTAGCAAGGAATTGCATCCCTAGTGAGGAGGTGAAGCCAAACCTTGTCCAACATTGTGTTATCTATATTCTATATGCAATGGTGTTTTGTGGCTGTTGTTCTTTTAATATGCTCAAGCAATGTGTCACCCACTTCCATGCCCATCTTTTCTGCTTCTCAGCTAATTGCACAAATTATGCCTTTATGTATTCTTTATCAGAATGTGCATGCTACCCAACACAGGAAATGTATAAGACTCTTCAATTTTTCTCAAAGCCCATTAGAAACTTGGTGTTAAAAAAAGGGTAAAGTCCCATCCCTCTCAGTTGCTAAGAATAATCTGAAGAAATGGTAGTCATCTATGTCTATGGTGTCTCTCTGTGCTAAACAGTTTACCTAGTTTTCCTTTCAATCTGACTACATTCTTTGGCTCATTTATTAGTACGATATGTATGCCTGAGCCCCAACAAAAGACTTTTGCAGGCCTGAAGTGGGAATACGCAGCCTCAGCGTAATTGTAGCCAACCGTTTTCCACAAAAAGACATTTCTGTGTGTAGAGAATCCACAATGTCCAGCTGTTCCTAGAAGGATTACCAGGGTTTAATGGAGAGCACAGATGGAACCAATGCTATTGTCCAGAGACTATTCCAGGGCAGAGGCTAAAATGTGAAGGATGATCAGCAAAGCACTGATTGGAAAGAGAAAAGGAAAAAAGCAGGGAGAGAAAACAATCCTCTTGTTCTATCCCCCCCCCCCTCCACAAAGGACAGGATAAGCGGTGGCAAGAGGAGAGAATACACACACACACACACACACAGATCTCCATCCTTCCCAATGGTGACTAAGCAGAGGAAATTGTTTCCCCAAAGCTTCCTTTCATGGTCAGTCGGGATTTACAAACATCACAGATCATGTTTGCAGCTGTTTATTGTGTGTCTTCCTGTTATGTCGGAGATTGCCCTGCTTCTCAGTTAAGTGTGGACTGTGCCATTTCAGACAGCAAGAGAGGATGTATTTGAATGCTCCTCTTCATGAAGCATCCCTCCACACAGAAAGTGTAGACAATAGGGGAAAGTTGAGGGATGGGAACAGGTAGGTTGGAGCCACCACCTGATGAAAAAAATGGCATTGGCGCATGTGGAAAATGAGGTCAAAGATGATGGGGGCAGGAATTCCACAACACGAAGAGGGTAACAGGTTTTCCCAGGCCTTTGGGTGTTTTGAGGTTAGGATAAAGAAAATAATAGGAGACCAAAAGACACTGCAGAAATAACCCAGTTTGAGATTATTTGAACAGCCCTGGTTCAGTGCTATGGAATTCTGGGAACTATAGTTTTGTGAGAAATAATCTCTGTCAGAGAGCTCTGGTGCCACAATAAACTACAATGCCCAGGATTCCGTAGCACTGAGCCAGGGCAGTTCAAGTGGTCTCAAACTGAATTATTTCTGCACTATGTTTTGGACTAGGGAGATATGACAGAGATCTGTAAAATTACACACAGTAGAAAAAGTATGTTGAGTTTTTTATTTTGTTTTCTCTTTGATATGAAAATACTAAAATTTGGTGTCATCCAAAGGAAAGCGTTGGTAGATTCCAGAACACAGGAGAAGAAAGTAGTATTTCATGTAATTCACAGAGGTGTACCGGTACTGCTTAGTTATAACAGTTTGAATCTCTTTAAATTACCATGGAATTCTGAGATTTTTAGTTTTGATGAAGTAGTTTGAGTGTTAGACTACGATTCTGGAGATCAGAATTCAATTCCTTGCTCAAGCATAAAAACACACTGGGTGACTTTAGGCAAGTCACACTCTCTCAGCTTCAGAGGATGACAGTGGCAAGCACCCTCTGAAAAAAATTGCCAATAAACTCTCTGATAGCTTTTCGCTAGGGTTGCCATAAGTAAAAAATGACTTGGAGGTGCACACAACAACAACGATGATGCTCAAAACCTCTACTGGATTCCTCAAGCGACAGTATTAATGCTGTCATGCAGAGATATCATGAAAATGCAAACCCCAGGACCATGCACTTAAAACTGTATCAAAATGCTACAGCTGTGCAGTGTGGATACACCCACTGATAATTCATGGAATTTACTAACTCAAGATATGGTGTTAAACCTGGGGTTAAGGTGGCTTTAAAGGGGGGATTAGACAGATTCATGGAGGAGAAGGCTGGCACAGTAGCTAAATGCAACCTTGAAAGGAATGTGAAACTGAATACCTGTTTCCAGAGATTAGCAGTGGGGAGAGGGTGATTGCTGTCAAGATCTAACTGGGGGGGGGGGTTCCCCCTCAAAAGCAAAATTAGATGGTCACTGTGGGGAAAAGAATGATGGGCAAGATTCATGAGGGTAAGCTGAATGAAGATCATGGAGGTAGAGCAGTTAGCTTTAGTGTGACCATGAGTTCTTTGTATCATGTAGTTCTGTCCTGGGGTTGAGAAGCCAATCATGGATATAAAATAGGACAACAATAAACACTTAGCTCAAATTTGGAATAGTATCCTATCCTGCATATAATAAAGTGACACTTCGGGAAAGATGTTTTGGCTGAATTCATCTCTCTTATGTTCTACTTTACTTCTTGTGTAGATGGGCTGTTTTGTTTTAACGTGCAAAGTCTGAAAAACCCTACCTCCATGCATTCTGAAGAGATACAGTCCAGATTCTTGACATCTCATTTTTCAGGAAAGGTGAAAACCTCAATAAGTGTGAATTTTAACAGTTCACTCATTCCAAACTAGGAATCAGGAAAATAGGATTCAAAGATCAACTCAGTTGTCAAGCTCAGTAGGTTCTTGTGAAGATGAACTTAAAGTGAGAAGCATTTAAGTTCTGCGACGGCTAGAGCACCGCTGGCGGAAACACCTACGCTTAGCCGACAAGGCTCTCCTAGAACGCCTTTTGGAGGACTATGGAGAGGCGATACGAGCAGCTAAGAACTCGTTCTATGGTGCTCGTGTCGCATCCGCGGAGTTGCGTCCAGCAGAGTTGTTCAGGGTAGTCAGGGAGCTAACTCAGCTCCCTCCTGCCCTGAACCAGATCCTTGAACCTTCAAAGGCCTGCTGTGACTAATTTAACAACTTCTTCGCGGATAAAACCTCTCGGATAATCGAAGGTCTTAACGCCGGCATTAGGGCAGAACCTAGGGTAGAGGTATCCAGAGCCTCCGTGGACTCTGTTAAACTGGATCAGTTTGAGTCAGTTAGTACCGATGATGTGGACAAGATCCTTGGAAGCGTTTGGAAGACAACCTGCTCTCTCGATCCCTATCCCTCATGGCTAGCAGCTCAGGGGGGACCGGTGGTAACTTCAGTGTTACACCGGATTATAAATACATCTCTGAGGGATGGGCAATTTCCATCCAGCTTGAAATTGGCCACTGTAAAACCGCTGTTAAAAAAGCCCTCCCTCGACCCCCTGATGCATAACAATTATCGGCCAGTATCGCTATTGCCATTTTTGGGGAAGGTGATCGAGAAGGCGGTTGCAATCCAGCTTCAATCGATCTTGGATGAAACGGATTATCTGGACCCATTTCAAACTGGCTTTCGGGCAGGTTACGGGGTTGAGATGGCCATGGTCGCCTTGGTCGATGATCTCCGTCTGGGCATCGACAGGGGAAGCGTGTCCCTGTTGGTGCTCTTGGACATCTCAGCGGCTTTCGATACCATAGACCATGGTATCCTTCTGGAGCGCCTGGCAGAGGTGGGAATCAGGGGCACTGCGCTCCAGTGGTTCCGGTCCTACCTCTCTGGGAGGTTCCAGATGGTGCAGCTGGGAGACGTGTGTTCCGACAAGAGGGCCCTTACATCTGGGGTCCCTCAAGGAGCCATTCTGTCTCCCATGCTTTTTAACATTTACATGAAACCTCTGGGAGAGATCATCCGGAGACATGGGGCGCGGGGTTATCAGTACGCTGATGACACCCAAATAGTCTTCTCTATGTCTCCGACTGATGCAGTGACTGGGTATGGCATCTCTCCTCTCGTGGCATGCCTGGAGTCAGTAATGGGCTGGATGAGGGAAAACCGACTCAGTCTGAATCCAGAGAAAACGGAAGTACTCGTGATAGGTTCTCCTGGCCCGGGGATGGCGGTGGTTCCACCTGTCCTGAACGGGATCACGCTTCCCGTAAAGGACTCGGTACGCAGTCTGGGGGTGCTCCTTGACTCGTCGCTCCACCTTACATCTCAGGTGGATGCGACAGTCAGGAGCACCTGTTACCAGCTTCGGCTTATTCGCCAGCTGCGTCCCTACCTGGGCCAGAGGGACCTTGAAACGGTAGTACATGCTCTGGTAACCTCTCGATTGGATTTCTGCAATGCGCTCTACATGGGGCAACCCTTGTACCATACCCGGAAGCTACAACTGGTACAGAATATGGCAGCCAGACTGGTCACTGGCATACCCAGGGCCAGTCATATAACACCTGTACTTAAAGATCTGCATTGGCTGCCTATTCGCTTCCGGGTGCAATACAAGGTGTTGGTTATAACCTATAAAGCCCTACATGGCTTGGGCCCAGGATACCTTGAGGACCACCTCTCCCCATACATTCCGCCCCGCACACTCAGAACATCTGGGCAGCAGCTACTGAGGGTCCCAGGGGCAAGATTAGCCTCCACATCGAGGAGGACGTTTACCATCTCGGCCCCGACCCTCTGGAATACGCTGCCCATAGAGCTCCGCTCGGCCACCTCCCTGGCCCAGTTCAGGAAGGAACTAAAGACCTTCCTGTTCAAGTTAGCATTCCCGGATACAAGCTCCAGTTAGTCTCCCCCCTCTGACAGCAGTGGCAAGCTGGCCAGAATGGGTTTTTAATGTAGATTTTTAATGTATTTTCTTTTTATTGTATATTGTATCATATTTGTACTTGTTTGCTATGTTGTGCACCACCCTGATTGTAAGAAGGGCGGTATAAAAATAAAACTTTTATTTTATTATTATTATTATTATTATTATTTAAGCCACATTGAGTGTGGTCTTGTGAGGGAAGGTGGAATATCAGCACAATAAACAAACAGTAAATGCACATTATCTGAATGAGTAAGTTGATCCTGGAACGTCCTGTTACTTGTGAGCGCAAGGGCCAAAACAATATAAAAGAGGTGGAGATCCTTTCTTTTCAGGAAAAAGGCTGTTCATCTGAGTTTGCTTAGAAAAACTGATTGACTTTCTAATAAATATTTCTCTTTCCAAGGGCAAACTGTCAGACGTAAAAGTAAGTGATATTTCAGTTGAAAAAGAAAAAGAAATCCTTTATCCTAACTGTCAAATTTTTATAACAGACAACATTCTTGAGCACATAACAAGTAGCCCGTCTTCTAAGGAAGTTAGTCAATTAGGTAAATATAACTTCCTCTGCACTCCACCCAAGCCCAGCAGCCAAAGACCCCTTTAATTGTTTTAGTCAAAATTGTGTGCCTGTAGCGCAGCTGTTTTTCATTAACTATGGCCACACACAGGCACGACTTGTGGCTAGGTAACATTGCTGCAAGTTTGTGTTCCTGCATTCTGGAGGGGGGAAAATGGAAACAGTGCTGATGTCTGTAAAGCAGCTGCATTGTGGTTGAATGCAGTTGTCTTCAGGAGGAAAAAAGGCTTATGCAACAATTCTTGGAGCGGAGGTGGAACATTTATGGTTGTGGACTACCTGTGGTTTTCCAACCCCTTCTTTTGCGGATTTGAGTGGAGGTGGGACCAGGTGACAAGCATGTTATGCCTTCTGGTGTGGTCCACAGAGGATTCCTGTTCCATGTTCACTGTCTTGCTTTCATAATTTAGAGAAGAAAGGACTCTACTGTGTCCTGAGAAATATCATCAGGCAGGATACAACACTCCCTTGGAAGAGAAAGGTATAAAGCCATTGCCTTCTACTCATTCAGACCGTTGGCCTGTCTGTGCTCACCATGGATGAAAACAATATTCAAAACTATTTAAAAATAAAAATAAAAATGTGGTCCCAAATCTATTTCAAGTGCTGAGTACCCCCAACAAGCAGGATCCTGGACTGATGGAAATCTTCACAGTTCAACCCTTATTTTGTGCACAATTCACATGCACTTATTTTGTACATGAAACAGCATGTTCTGCATAGAAAATAATGATTTTGCACAAAAGTATTAATGTCTGCAGAGGAAAATGTGCTTTCCTACACAGAAAATGCTGTAATTGGGAATTATTCTGTGCCAAATTTACATGCAATCATTTTGCACAGAAAACAGCACTTTTCCATAAAGAAAACAACAACACAGTGCTATTCTGTGCATTTTTCACAGACTAAATCCCAAATTGTGTATGTGCTTTGAAAACTGTACAGTTTATGAAAATTTTCTTACTGTGGGAGCCAGCGTCACCAAGGCTCCTGCTAGCCAGGGGGCTGCAGAAGTTGTTGAAAGCTGTACTATAAAAAAGTAGCTTTGATAAACTCTGATTCACCAAGTTTTGCCAATTTGTTTACACCTAGATCTGTGTTAGATTCTAGCAGCTCTAGTATTTCATAGGTAAGACGAAGCCAAAACCTTTTCCTTCCCTTGGGGGAAGACCAGGCTGCATCAAATTGCATATATCTTCAGTTGAGTCTGGAAAGAGAGGGTTAAATTCATTCTGGACATTTTAGCTTGCTTCTCAGCACGTGCACAGAAAACCTTTCTCTTGATAAGCAAATGAGTAATTAAAAGTGCTCAAGAGATAGAAATGAATAAGCTAATAAAGTAAGCCTTGCAGTCATTGATTTTCATTAGCTAAAGAGAACATGGAAGTTCCTCTAAAGAGCTGAGTGACGCTGAAAGTTGGAACAGATAAGAATCAAGGGTAACTGCACCTTTGTGTAGGACAATAGATCTTGTGAATAAGTGGCTTCCTCTCCAGGCTGCAAGCTGGTATGGTTAACCAAAATTGTTGAGTAATTGTTCTGTGGTTGAGAACAAAATGCTGAATTAAACTGTTCCCAGCACAATAATTGTGTGATTACAGCATTTATGTTGCTGGCCAAAATGAACAGTCATTAGGTTTGGAAGACTTACCAAAACCACAGGCACACACACACACACAAATAAAATAAAATGCAAATTGCATGTAAATTATCCTCTAATACCTATAGCAGCTTAGAAATGGAGCTAGAAGTGCAATCGTTGTGTATTTAAAGACCAGCAATCTGGAAGAAGGAGAAGAAGAAAAAGGGAGGGGAAAAGAAAGGCTGTGCATTCCAGGAACTATTTCAGCTTTGGGCAGAAAATATCAGCATCAAAAGAGACTCAACTTTAATTATGCTGCATTTTCTTGGATATTGCCTATATTGCTAATAACATGGGAGAGAAAAAGAGTTGTATTCATACCTACCACCACCCCCTCCATTGCATACCAAGCACATATTGTCTAAGAGTTGTAAAGGTGAATTTACTCCAACTCAGAAACCCAGTTCAGAACTGAGCCAAATTCATAGCTATCTACTGGGCTGGATCCCATGATAAATGTCTAATTAACAAATTGTAAGCCACTTCGATAGCCTTGGCTGAAGAGCGGGGTATAAATAAATAAGTATTATACAGTTGGCCCACCTTATACACGCCTCATATACGAATTTTTCATACATGGATTCAAGCATTCACGGCTTGAAAATATTCAGAAAAAGTACAAATTTCAAGTATCAAATTTTGATTTTTCCATTTTATATAAGGGACACCATTTTGCTATGCCATTGTATTAATGGGACTTGAGCATACATGGATTTTGTTATTAACGGGGGTTCCTGGAACCAAACCCCAGCAGATAACAAGGGTACTCTGTACTTTGTTGAGATGTTTGATAGTAACACAGCTCATTCAAAAAATTATTTTCTTCGACAGCATGGGAGTCCCACATGGAAAAAGCCAGCAAAGCAAAGTTATTTTTTTTAAATTATTTCCTTTGTTCTTTTGTTCTGCTGTCATTTCCAGCCAGGGCTAAAAGAGGAGGAGGAAGACGCATAGGAAATAAGGGGCCAAAGTGTATTTGTATCCATCCTCAATTTTGGTGCCTGACAATTAAAAGCAGTCATGAATAAGAGGATTTTTATGGCTAATAACCCAATTTTCACTGGGGAGGGGTGGAAAGCAGCAGTAGCCAGATGCTTAACCCTATCATCTGCATATGCAATTAATTATACCTGAAATTGTTTGCTGCTATTTTTTTTATATAAAAATAAAATTGCTTGTCTGATTATTAAAAAGAAAAAAGAAAAAGCAACAGCAACTCTAAATGTCTGTGTGTATCTGTTAGGACAGCTGGTCCACAGTAATATTCAGGGGCATTTCACTTGATTATTCTTGTGTTTGAAAATATTGAGACAAAGCTTTTTCAGTACCTCTGTCATATCTGTGATTCTGTAAATCTGTACAACAACCCTATAGAGATGGTCTTACTACTGTTATGCTGAGATGGTAGGAGAAGTGATTTCTTTATGCCAGGATATGAGTTCACATCTAATATCTAATATCCATAGCCACTCTTACATAGGGATTTGGAGAGTGCCAAAAGTGTGAAACAGAGTTTATGATTACATGCAACTAGAATATAAAAAGTCACGTGCCAATGGATATGGACAGAGAAATCAATTTTGTTTTCTATAATGTTCAGGTCTTTTGAAGTGAAACTCTATTTCCACATGGGTTTGTGGGTTTGTTTTGTTTTTAGAAGTCAGCCCAAAAGTGTATTTTTATTATTGTTATTATTTCTGCATAGGACAGTTTGGAAATGTTATTTTTCAAACGACTACACCGAGAAGTTCCCAGCCAGCATGGCCAGTAACTTCCCCAAACTCTGCTCAAACAAAGCATCAGACATCATCAGAACTTAAGTGGACGATATCAAGGAGAAAGACAGCAAACTTTCTCCAGTTGATCCCCGATTCCCCCCCCCCCCCGTGTATAGCAAACAGTGGAATGAAACTACATTAACCCACATCTGGCCTAGTAGAGGTGCCAACCAGATACAAACCCTAGCAGCTGAAATAAAATAAAATAAAATCTCATTTTCCACACCCCTAGATAGCAATCAAATTGTTTAAAGTATTTGGGATATAGTCTTACTGTTATTTAAAAATATCTTCAACTTTATTATCATTTATTTTGGTTCTCTTTCTCTTTGCATCATATTGAGCAATAATTCTCAATATAAAATAATTGCAAAATGTGTCACCTTGAGAAAAGGATGTCATTAAACTGTTGTAACAACTAAAGCTGTGAAACCTGATGTCATTACATGCCAACCATACAATCATGTCTGATTCAATTAGATAGCCCTGTTGCTAGATTTAAGATTTTAGCCACAATCCAGCAAGCAAGACAGGCACAGCCAAGGCGATGTATAGCCATTCCTTTTGAGTAAAAGTCTTTAAAGGTGCATCTACGCTGTAGAAATAATGCAGTTGGACACCACTTTAAGTATTGTAGCTCTGTCCTATGGAATCCTGGGATTTGTAGTTTTTACAAGGTCTTTAGCCTTCTCTATCAAAGAGCGCTAGTACCTTACAAAACTACAAATCTCAGGATTCTGTAGGCTGGAGTCATGGTAGTTAAAGTACTGACAAATTACATTATTTCTACAGTGTAGATTGCATATTTTTAAAGTCCTTTGAGTATCAAAGGGAGCTTTGTATGTTGTGATTAAGAAAAGGGGGCTGTTATTTGGGGGGGGAGGAAGAATTGGTAAAAACTGATGAAGATCCATAACTCCTTGGAAGAGTGTTTGCTTTCCATATGGCTGTTCTGAGTTTCAGTCTCAGGCATCTCAAGGCTAGGAAAGAATCTTTCCTGAAGCCTTGGAATACCAATGGCCTGGTTTGATATATGCTCACCCAGTGACACATGGATATGCATGCCTAGAGGCAGAACACATGAACCTGCCTTAAATTGTCTACTGCGGTCTTATGCACAATGTTATGGAGAGATTTTCCTTCACCACCAGCGATATTGTGCCTTAGATTTTTATTAATAGGCATGATCTTTGCTAAAACCAAGCCGATCAACTGACAAAAATGTTTCCTTTTCCACATTGCACTAGAGCTGATCCATACTTTAATACATAAATCCAGTTGTTAGTCCCAACCACTGAATTGGATTTATTGGATTTACTTATATGTTGATTCACCATCCAACTATCTATTCAGTGGGTCTATTGTAGTTCAAATTAACCTACAGGACTTTGTTTTGAAATTGCATGAAAAAGGCATAGTTGAGACTGCCAGTCCCCCTAGGAAGAATCTCCTTTTTTGGCTACAAAAAAACCAAGAATTTGCCCTCCTGGAATGCTCCAGATGAGGCAGTTCTGAACTAAAGTCAAAGACTCTGATCTCCTTGCTTTGGTGGACTGAGCATTTCTAGTTGCCCCCCCCCAAAGAACTGGAATAACTTCCAGTTATTCCCAGTTTTGAGAAGCACTTTAAATGTTAATTTTGGTACATGTGCAACCCTCAATCCTTCTGGGAGGCTCGAAATAATAATAAAAATAATGGACCTGCCATAATTTCTCAAGCCTACTCTGCTGCAAGAGTGGTAATTGTGTAGCCCAAAGGCCATATGGCCCACCCTTTGGAGGAGGTTAGTCCAGCCCTTAGGACTCCCATTAACTCTTGCAAAGGCTCTTATACCACTCAAATTTTTCAGCTAAAAAAAGTCAGTGAAAGAATCAGAACCCCCTTTGTGGGGCCGTTACATGCCTTTTCAAACAAAAAGTATTCCTAAATGGGAAGTAGAAGTGATGCATCATTATTTCTGGTCACTCAAAATAGTGGCTGTGACAGTGGGCTCCAGCAGAACTAATAATGGGCCAGCATCTGACACGCCCACTCCTGCTGCAGGGCAAAGGAGAGTTATAGATGCATTTATGTCTGTCCATGGGCACCAACACACACATATTTCATATTCAAAGCGTGCACTGCTAAAATTCTGTTTATTAAGGGGTAATAGAACATGAGGACTTATCCTTCTTTGTGAGAGCATTTGAGAAGCAGTACACTGGCCTTTTGGAGAACTTTTGGACTGATTTATATTGGACTTTCTCATGTTCTCACTCAAAATGAAGAGGTTTAAAATACCAAGGCAGCCCGATCACCCAGAAGGGTGAATCTCTGTTTTATTCCAAATATTAAAGGACCTGCCCAAGTTCTGTTTTTATAGTTCATAGTAAAACCCAGAGCAGATTAATCCATCTCACTGACATGGATTTGCAACACAGAAGAATTCTGAGTGTTCAATACAAGTGACTGCAAGTGACTGAAAGAGGACCCTTGGTAGCCACCATTTTGTGCATGCCAGCCCCAGCGACAGGTTAGAATAGAAAACTGTTTTCCAACAGATATGAGAATGGGGCATTGTACATCTTTGATTTGAGCATCAAACCCTTATGTCAGATGGCAACAAGCTACTTAAACCACCCTAATTTTAAAAAGCAGTTGATGGGACTGAGCAGGAGGAAAGCAGTCTTTTTTGGGCAACATGGCCATGGTTTTGTGGCTCTTTGGCTTCTTTCCCAACTACAGAACTCAAGCACCAGTATTTCATCAAAGCTTAAATTCCGCTCTGCCTCCAAAATAAAGCTGCCCCCCACCCCCATGATAGATGAATGGATATCACTTAAAGTGAGTGACTCGTGTTAGACTTTTCTTTGTGTGTGTGCCAATGCATCACACAAAATGGTGCTAGCTTTGAATCACTGCCTGCTACATACTACTAGATAACCTCCCGTTCTTGCCCACCCGCCTACACATTAATTAAAGCAAATGCTGCTATCTTAACATGATAACTACTTGTTGGAGGGGGGGAGAGATACTAAAAGAAAAGAAAAACACATTTAAACAAAAAATCCCATCCAAACAATGGATCAACAATATATTAGGATCCTTTTCAAAGGATCTAATGATTTTATTGAACAGATGTGAGGCAAGAGTAAAGCTTGTTGTTTACATTGAAAAATCACCTGCCATCTAAATGAAAAGTGCAAGGCTACAAACATGAATTGATAATTTGCTGGATAAAGCTTGGATCGCTAAGTAGACTCTGCTGTGCAAACTGTCTGGATTGATTAAGGCAGGGGATGAGCAGGTGGAATTGTGAGTGGATGGAGAAGCAATTGCCATGCAAAACCTAGATTCAATTCTAGGTTTCTAAAATTATTATTGTTGTTGTTAATTCTATGTCCAAATCTTTGTTCTGAATGTAAAATCTAACTTAGGGTTATCCTGCTGAAATTGATGGGTGTGGACTCAGTTCATTTATCATATTTAGATCCTGCTTCCTATCAATGCAAGGTTGCTTCAGGAATTAAAATATTGTAAATCCCAATTGATTTTTTTGTCCAAAATCATATCTGTGTACTACACCAGTGTAACTAGGCTGGCATAGAAAGTAGTGAAGGAAGGAAAAATCCATTGGTGCAGCAAGTGTGAAGGAAGTGAAACAGTGGTGAAATAGCCCATGCAGAGATGGCAGGCCATCCTTATGCTGAATCGTGGCATTGTGCTACTGACTGTGTATCAACCAGTGTGCCAGCTTATTGTCACATTATGCAATGGATAACTGTTTCTGCAATCCCAGTGAATCAGGTGGTATGCTAGAGGCAAAAAGAAATAGTTATACATTACTTAATAAGACACAACTTCATGGCAGCAATCTTATTGGTCCTTTGCAACCAGAATAGACCCTGTGAATCAGTTGGTGAATGGTCAGTCAACCTATAGGGAAATCCAGTTGTTTCTATTGCTTTACTCTAGTCAGGACTAACAATTGGATCTAGGTCTATGTAAAATATTTACACTTATCGAATTCCGTTCATGCAGTAATGAACTGAATATAGCCATCATCATACAATGTCCCCCCTCCTCAAAGGACAACCACGTGTGAAAAGGAACTTACATATATGTTTGGCATCAACAGGCTTCTGGTCTTAGTCTGTTTTCCATTGGAGGTTAGTGAATTTCAGTGAATTCACTCCAAATTTTATGCTAAATTTTAACAGAGCTATCCATGGTGCTGAATTCTATTCCCAAAATAAGTTCAGCATCCCGGATAGTTCCTTTAAAACCTGGAGCAGAGTGATCAGACCAGCAGACCAGGTGTGAGCAACCACTATTTCTGCCTCTGTTAACCATTGCTGTTTGACTCTGGAAAAAGTGAAACTACTAGCATAGTGCACCAAGAAAATTCTAATGTTATCCTCCTGGACTAATATGCAGTTTAGAATTATTCCTCCAGCTTTAATTCATCTAGAATGTTCAGAAAAAAATTCCCTCATCCTCATGTCAATAAAAGTATGTTAATAAATTCATATTTTGATAGAAAGTATGTTTAGAAATCTATATTTAAAAGAAATATGATTTTGGATTTTAGTGTAGAAATGAGAAGAAAAGGGTATGAACATAGCAACAGAACTGATATAGGAGATTATCATATATGGTGCTTCCGTCACCCAAACGTCATCAAAATGGGCAGAAGTGTCACCCGTGTGATCATGCTGCTGGCACTTCTAAAGTGAAACGGAAGCATTATCGTCATGAAATCGCCATGGAATTGTCAGGGAAGCAGCCCTTTTCTTATTAATGGATTAAAAAATGTCAGGAATAAACTCTTCTAGAACATGGCCACATAGCCTGAAAAACTCACAAAAAACTAATGAAAAGGGGTTCTCCACTGACAATTCCATGGCGATAACATTTCACTTTAGAAATGCCAGGCATGATCACACTGGTGACGCTTCTGCCCCATTTTGCTAATGTTTGGGCAACAGAAGCCCCGTGCGTGATAATCTCCATAGACACAAACTATGTTTACTGGAGGATTCCGAGAGTTTTAGCATTAGAAAGTTACTTTTCCAGTCTCTAGAAAAACATTGATCTATCCACACATAGATGAACTTGCCAGGTGGTCTTTTCTGCAGTTGTGATTTAGTGCTAACTTGTTTCAGCTTAGATGTTCCTTTTCTGTGCCTTTCAAAGAAAAGTTTTGGCTTTGGAGTACAGTAAGTGCTTGTGTCCGATGCACATCAATATCTAACATCAGCTTCCCATCTGTTTCCAAACTCAGGACTTTACCACACAAGTCTAAAAAGCAGATTTTTAACCTCTTTGGACAGTACTTACAACAGAACATAATGTCCATCCAACTACTGCCTTGCCTTGCAATTGTTACTGTACTGCACCTTTCCATTGATGGGGGAAACCCACTAATAAGCTCTCAATCTTGCTCCTATTTCATTTCTATCTTCTATTTCATTGCTATCTTCACGTAATAAGTCCTTTCCACTGCAGTTCTACTTCTGAGGTAGTGACTGGGCAAGATTCTGTCCTGCACTCTCTGCACTACCCCTTGCAGTAATTTTGGCCATCAAGTGCCTCCCATAGCCAGCTGCTGTGTGCCCACTGTAGCCAGCTGCTAGAGGCAGTTGGCAGCCTAAATCACTTGTGCAGGTCTGCTGTGTGAAAGTGCACACAGCACTTTGGGGTGGTAGTGGTGGCGAAGGAGTGATCAAGCTGCCAACCACCCCCCAAAGTTAGCCGCCATGTGCACATTCAGTGCACAAAACCACAATTCCTGGAATTCTGCAGAAGATCCAAAAAAAGCTAATTTTTGTTGTTGAAAAAAAAATCAGCTTTGGGAACAGGGTATGTGGTTGGGCCAAACAAGAAAAATAAGCTGGGGTTCATGTTTCTAAGATCTGGAACTGTTTTTGGGATAGGAGAGCCAAAGACTAGAAAGGCATCTGGGAAAGGGGGGCATCCTGTTCTGAGGTCCCTACCATGTCTGCCCCATTGGCTGTAGTTCACCCACCCCTATTCTAAATGATCTACCAGAACCAGCGTATCTGAGGAATACCTTCCTCCCATAAGGGCACATTAAAAGCCTTGGTTCAGTGTCTGAAGTGTTTCATTTTATCCCACAGCGGGCAGGAATTCCATCTGGTGAAGATAAAAGAAACAAAGTCCTCCATCATTCCACCCACATTATGGGTAGATAAGAATGGCTTCTCTGGGTTCTTCTTTGTCTTTTTTTTTCTAATATGGCAATATTATTATTCTAATATTATTTCCACAGGCATTTTGTCCAGTGCAATCTTATTAATGTCTCCTGTGCAACATTGGAATTCCAGGCCATTAGTTTCTCATGTCGGGCTGCAATACTGTATCCACTGAGGTAGAAGGTCCCATGATCTAACTAACACATATTCCTACTTAGCAGTAAACCTTGTGTAACTCCATAGGGCTGACTACACATTTGTAGGGTGAACTATGGTCTAGTTCTATTTGGATTGGTTGTTTAATTGTTTTCTTTAACTTTTTTGACTATATATTGTTTTAGCTATTTTATTTTCACTTTCATTTTCTGTAAGCTGCTTTGGGTTCCATATTGGGAGTACTGTGGGATAAGGAAGGAAATAATTATGATATATCATCCAGTAACAGAAACAATAGCATCTGTATGCTACAACTAAAAGAGTACTATTGTACTCATATCCTTCATATGGGCTTCCTATAGGCATCTGGTTGACTACTACAGAAGCAGAATGTCACTACATAGCAAGCCCTCCAGCTGTCTCAGTTTGGCAGGGACCAAGTGTCATCCCACTTTTTCAGCTGCTTTTTCAATGTGCCAGTTTTTCTCTCATTTTCCCACTTTTCCCCCTTTGTCCTCAGCTTACTTGCACTGCTGCAAATAAAGTTCAAAGTGCAAAAATAGTTTTCCCCTATTGACTCAACAAGAGGAAGAGGAGAGGAGGTGGTGGGATTTGCCCTTCTCAGTAGAATCAGGCAAAAGCAAACTGCTGCAGCCCCTCCTAGCTTGTCTTTTCCTCATTGATAACTTTTGCCATCTTGACCACACTCTGATGTTACAGGTATCTGGGTTTTCATCTTGTCAAATGTTGGAGAATATAAGATAGGCCTTTGTTCTGATTAAATAGAGTCCTACTCATGATCCTATTTCAGTAGAAGCCACTTACATCTATGGAAAAAAATTAATCGAGCCTTAGAAACCAATGAACCTGTATTTTGGAATGCAATAGGAGGCAGTGCACCACATTAGAAGTAAAGCTATTTAATTTCTCTCCATGAGCATGGGAGTTTGGGACTCCAGCAGTTACGTATATATAAATATATTTTCCTCCTGTAAATAATTCATTTATTACATTAGTACCAAATTCTTCCCAGCGTCTTGAGAGCTGAAACAGTGTTTTCCAGAGTTAGGCTGCCTTTCCAGCTTGAGAAATTATCCAACATATTCACAGAAAAGGAAAAAAAATATCCACCATCAAGCAATCTCACACCTGTTTTCCTTTCACTGACAAATGTTTCATTGAGTCACTTACTACTGCGGTGCTCCGCAAAGGGCCGCAGCTTATCAGTCGCTGCATTAAACAAGCATCTGGAAGCTGTATGTTCCATCGTATACTGTGCGGAAACATCAGTTATTAATGAAAAGATCATACAGTTCTCCCTCCCTCCATCCCTCCCTCTTCCAAAGGAGAGGCATTGCATAGTAACTTGTAGCAGCAGCTACATTTGAGAGTACATTTCTGCAATCCGTTCCTGTCCTGTGTGAGAAAAAAATCACCTTCATTCTTCTTTACAGTGATACTCCTGGCATCTACATGGTGGGTTGGCATTTGATGTGGTCCATACCTCAGTTTGGAGGGGTCATAGCTGATGTATAGCCCCTTCCCTGGCTGACACTGTCATGCTTCTAGCTTTTTCGCATAGAGATAAGTAAACTTGTCTGGCTTTAAGTTGCTGCAAGTAAAAGAGCATAAGTCTGTTTGGGTCAGACTTCACCTGGAATATTTTGTCTAGTTCTGGGCACCACAGTTAAAAAAAATATGTTGACAAACTGGAATGAGTACAGAGGAGGGTGACCAAAATGGTGAAGGTCTGGAAACTATGCCTTATGAGGAGCAGCTTAGGTATCTTTAGTCTGGGGTAGAGGAGGTTAAGAAGTGACATGATAGTCATGTTTAAATATTTGCAGTGAAGCAAATATTTATAAATTCTCCTGTTTCCATGTCCCAAAGGTTGATGTCAAATTAGACATGAATCTAGTCATGCTTGGGCCCGAGTTACTTGAGGGAACGCTTCTCCCTACATAATCTGCCCCGCACTCTCAGAACAACAGGCAAATACCAACTGGAATATCCTAAGATGAGACTGTCTGCAACTCACCAACGAGCTTTCACATCTATTTCTCCTACACATTGGAATAAACTCCCTGGAGATTCGTCTCAGTCCTTCCCTTGATGTTTTCACGAAAATGTTGAAGATTCATTTGTTTCGTTTAGCATACCCTCCTGATCCATCATAGAGAATGCATCCTCCTATCCCCTATCCTGTAATGTGAAATATATTAGGACGTTTAAGTGTATTTCGAGATTTTAACTGCTTTTATATGATGTTTTAACCTAATGTACTTTTGATTGTATTTTATATTGTAAATCCTATGTTATATAGTTGTTTTGAATTTGTAAACCGCTTTGATCCCAGGAAAAGCGGTATAGAAATAAAGATTTATTATTATTATTATTATTATTATTATTATTATGCTGTTAACACTAGAATGCATATTTTTAAAGCCAATAGGGATGTTGGGAAGCAAGATCAAGAGCAAATCCTCTGTACTCCCTATCCATGATCTGTTCAAACTGAACCTGGTAGATCCATGGCAAAATCTTAATTCCACTGATTGAGACTATACCTTCTTCTCCCCTGTACATAAATAACACTTACTCCAGAATAGATCAATTTTTTTTATAAGTAGAGGTTTAATTCCACAGATACTAGGGGCATCTATTGAGCCTATCCTATATTCTGGCCATGCACCAATCATCCTTGACTGGAGCATAGGCAAAAATAGCCATTCTTCTAAAATCTGGTGGTTTAATTCTTATTTGCTCAATGATGAGTGATTTAAACAATTGACTATTGAAGCCATCCAACATTTTTATGAAGACAACTTTACCCCGGGTATTTCAGAGGCCCTTCTTTGGGACACGTTGAAAGCAGTCCTACAAGGCCTATTTATTAAAGAAGGGCCCGTCAAAAACACTTACGAGAAGCAAAGCGAGGGTCACTCCTGAATGAGGTAATAGAATTAACACACCTGCATAAAAGTTCACAAGACAAGTCTGACCTGGCACTTTTGCTCTAGAAAAAGGCTCTCTTGGAAGAGACTGATTCCTATCAAATTCAGAAAGCCATATTTCACACAAAAGCCAGGCTCTATGAATTTGGTAATAAGAATTCTAAATTAATGGCAAGAATAGTAAAAAAAAAAAAAAAAAAGGCAGAGAGGAGGTTAACTCTATGCACTCGGTCTTCAGAGGGTCAAATTTATAGTAAATAAGTATTATATACGGGGGAGAAGAAGGTGTAGTCTTGATCAGTGGAATGAAGAATTCACCATGGATCTACCAGGTTTAGTTTGAACAGATCATGGGCAGGGAGAACAGAGGATTTGCTCTTCTTGTTTTTAGAGTGGTAGGACCTGTCCAACACAGGATCAAGAACTGAGTTAGAGTCCCCTCCTATAAGGATCTCTCCCTTAGCTGTTTCCCTCAGTATCCATAAGAATCCCTTCATAATATCTGCCTGGTGCAAGTTGGAAGCATAAAAGCTGCTAAGGGAAACCTCTCTATCCCATAACTTCCCTTGAACTATAATAAATCTTTGGGATCCCTGTTCACCTCCTGTAGAGAGAGAACAAAGGATATAATGAGGGTGCCAGGTGGGTCTTCTTTGGAAGAGTTTTCAACAGGCCGGGTGGGAAGTACTACAGGTACTACAGGGGAAACTTTGCTTGGAAGATGGCCATCAGTACTGTTGGCTTCTAGAAATGGCAGTTATTTCCCCCCAGCCAATACTTTGTTTAGCAAAGGTATTTAAGAAATCCAGGAAAGACCCAGGGGCTTGGGGGTCATATATAGTCATGTGTACATGATTTCTACCCTTAATATTTTATCTGTCAGACTTACCTTTGTCCCTTCCCCCTCTCCATATGAGATCTCAGACTATCTCCAACCTCTGTTGATAATCTCTATTCCCATGGCAAATATGTTGTTGTTGTTGTTGTTGTTGTTGTTGTTGTTGTTGTTATATCTTCCCTCTTTCCCAAATTGGGATTCAATACAACTAGCAACAATTTAAAAATTCAAAGACAGTTGTGTTGGGAGTTTATTGTACTGGCTTTGCTCCTGCTATAGACATGGGCTGTAACTTTAAGAAAGTGGATCTTTTTGCATTTCCCCGTCCAGGGAGTACTCAGCCTGTTTGCAACCTGGGCTTCTCTGGGCTCCTCCTGCATCTTTTCAAGATCGAGGCAGGTAACAACATGATTATATAGTACATAAAGCTCAAACATTAAAACCCATAGATTTTTCATAGACTTTAGCCTACTTCCTCAGATACTTGCATATGAGGAAGTAGGCTCAAGTCTAAGAAGCTCATGCTATCAACTTCTTTCTTTCATTAAGTCCTAGAGATGCTACAAGATTCCTTTGCATAACAATTAAAAACCATTGTTAAATGTCACAAAATACAAAAGTTAAAAAAATGAAGAATCAGGAAAAAAAAAACAGGTTAAAATGTATATTAAAACACATACACACACCCTGGCACAGTGGTTAACAATATCCAACTAATGGGCCTTTTATCAAATTCATCAAATTCCTGTTGGAATAGAAAATACTTGAAAAGAAAGCAGGGAAGGTGCCAGACCAATTTCTTTGGGAAAAGGAGTTCCAGAGCCTGGGGGAAGCCACTGAGAAGGCCCTCTTCTGTGTTCCTACCAGATCAAGGAGACAAGATGTCCTAACCACATTGGAAGGCAAGACACCACAAAACATAGGATATCCCAAAAATGGAGGACATGACCAAACAGATGCTCAAAATAAGCACAGAAGTACAAATTCATGCTCCTTATTCATGCTTCAAATGGAGGACATTTCAGAATTCCTTTTGGACAGAATGTTCAAATGTAGGACATGTTCTAAAAAAGGAGGACATCTGGTCACCGTGCACCAGATGTACCTGTGAGGAAGGGAGGACAGAGAGAAAGGCCTCCTTGACTCATAAGGGAGAATACGTCCTTCAAATAACCTGGACCTAGGCTGTGTAGTGCTTTAATTAAAGATCATAACCAGAACTTAGTAAAAAAGCAAAATACCACCATGAATTGGGTAGAGTTTGGAGATGGCTATTTCTCTTGCCGTTATCAAGTTCTCCTGATTACAACTGCATTTTTAGTTTTATTTTTGTTTTACTTAATCATCCAAGCAAGGGAAGACACCTACGTCCAGTCAGTCTATTTCTGTGTATGTGTCCATGCATAACTTTGTCATTATATCCCTTCCCGAGAACCTATGCTAACAATAACAATCTTCAAATATAGGCACTATTTGTAATGATGTATGCAGGGGATGTCGACTGTGGAGAACATATGGCAGGGTCTGCCACTAGCCCTGATTAGAACTTCTTAGCAGTCCTAAAAACTCTAAATCTAGGATCAACAAGTTACTAGGGGATATATTTGGAAGGTACATTGGTGGGGTGGGGAGAGAAAAGGAACTGTGTGTCTATATAATTCCCTATAAACAGAAGGTTTTTTGAAAACCATGTTGTCCTAGAGGAAGATGGTGGTGGTGGGGAAATCTGTTTTCCCCCCAGCATTTTTCGCCTCTGTAACTTAGCAACAATTCTGAGTAAACAAACCATTCTGAAAGCCCCCCGCCTGCAAAAAAATAAATACTTCATTGAGAGCAAAGCCAGTCATCATGTGCATTCAGTTCGCATTTCCTCCTCCTGTAATATTTTGATAAACAATGAAATTACTTGAGCACTTATTTACTTTAAAAACAAAACGGAGTGCAGGTATTAAAGCACTTTCCTCATCCTACATTCCAGCTTGGATGGAAAATCGCATTGTTTTGACTGAGTTATTTTGGTCTCCATGCAAACCATCTTCACCTTTTCTGCTGTTCTTACCTCCATTACTCAGCTGAGTTTTCCCATCTGAAGCCAGAAGAGATTTGAGGGGAGAGAGAGAGAGAGAGAGAGAGAGAGAGATGAAAATAGTACTTTGGAAAAAAATAAAAGTAGAGGGAAGGTTGTTTTCCTATTGGCTCCTTTGCCAAACAGGGACAGTTTAGCACAATGCATTTTCTAGTATACCCAGAAGTCACTTGAAATCAAGTGCAGATTTGTACTACCTTGTGGTCTTGGCAGAAGCACTTTGTGTGTGTGATTCTGTGTGTGCTGTTTTAGTTTATATTAGCCCTGGAGGCAGAGTTAACACTTGAAATGGGACAAGAGTATTTGTAGTCATCAGAGAACTTTCCAGTCAGCTTCAATAACATCACTATGATTTATTTATTTTTTTGTATATAATTTTTTCCCCCTTTTTTGGCAGCAAAGCCTTCAGTGGAGCCATCTGTCTCTCTATTAGTGTTTTGAGTTCTGTTTTGAAGCTTCTTTGCTTGGCAAAGTCACTTTCATCCTTGGAACCTTCTTTTAAAAAAAAAAGTTTGGTGGCTCTCTGCCGAAGAAGATGATGCAAAAATTCCACTCGGCTGTTCATTTTTGTTCTAAAAGGAGGGTGAAGTTTCTTTGTAATTGTGTGTGTGTGTGTGTGTGTGTGTGTGTGTGTGTGTGTGTGTAAAAAGAGAATGGGAAGAAACATCAAGTCAGGGCAGAAATGGAATTGTCCCAAAGTTGTTTAAAAGTTCAGTCCTATAAATACTATGTGCCAGCAGTTTGCATTTTGGACTAGGGGCACATCTTCACTGTGGTAATAATGCAGTTCAACACCACTTTTAAGTGCTGTAGCTCCACTCTATTAAATCCTGGGCTTTGCATAATTTCATGTGGCTGAAGTGAAAATTTGGTAAGATGTGATGTTTATAAAAAAAGTTAATAAAGAAAAATTTTAGAAGACAACATGAGGCCTCTCCTTTGTCCACCCACTCAGCTTCACTCCATTCATACCTTATCTTCTATTGAGCTCCAGGGTTTTAAAAGGACTCAGGCAAACACCACAGCCCATTTCTGTCAAAAGGCAGACATTTGGGAGCAGTGGTATTAGTCCCCTTAAGGTGCCCACAACCCTGCACTCC
>NC_056526.1:12337837-12463088 GCF_019175285.1 Sceloporus undulatus | reverse complement strand
CCATGATAGGATTGCCATAAATTGGAAATGGTTGAAAGCACATAATAACAACAACAAAACTACAAATCCCAGGAATCCATAGGATGGAGCTACAGCATTTAACGTTGTGTCAAACAGTGTGGCTACACCTAGAGCCTGCTTTGGAGGTTTTTAAACAGAGGCTAGATTGGTATCAGTTGTGAGTGCTTTGACTCGGTATTCCTTTACAACAGTATGTTGGATTGGATGGACCTTGTGGTCTTTTTCAAGTCTGTGATTATGTGGCTTGATTCTATGAAAATATGGTACAGTTCCACCAATTTGTGCTTTGCTTCCTGATCAAAATGTGTAGATATTTCATAGTGGTTCCAGATCTCAGCTGAAAATAAAAAAAAATCTAGAGATCATTGGTGGCTTGAGAGAGGGGTCCAAAAGAGGATTTAAGGTCACATAATTTGCCCATACCTGCTTTATATTACATTTCCTGAGTTCTGGAGTGAAAGGGTAACATGGAAATCCATTTCTAGACTGAAATTCTTTGTCCTCTAAAAATGTCCTCACAGGCTGAACATATTATTAAGCATATTATTGTCTGTACTATGCATGCCACACTACATGTCATATGGCCATACTATGCAAACATACTATTACGAAGTCATGATATCTGGTTTGATGTTCACCTTCTTTGTCCAGCAGGTCCAAGGTCAGCTACCACCATTAATGATTCCAGTATTCCCTCCAGACCAGCGGACTCTAGCAGCAGCAGCCCAGCAAGGATTCCTCCTTCCTCCGGGTTTCAGTTACAAGGCAGGCTGCAGTAAGTCTAGTCATCCCCAACCCATGGCTGTAGGGATGTGAGCCAAAGTTGGCCTGAACTAGAGTTTATGTAATTTGGCCCAAAACAGAACTTGTGATTCCACACTCACACTCACACTAATTAATCAATAATTTTAGTTTTTCTGGAAGTCAAGGGTGCACCTACGCTGTAGAAAAAAATGCAGTTTGATATCGCATTAACTGCCATGGCTCCATGCTACAGAATCCTGGGATTTGTAGTTTTGTGAGACATCAGCACTCTTTGGCAGAGAAGTCTAAAGACGGGTAAAAATACCAATCCCAGGATTCCATAGAACGGAGCTACAGTACTTTAAAATGGTATCAAACTGCATTATTTCTACAGTGTAGATGAACCCCAAATCCGCAAACCCTTGGGAAAGGGTTCTCATGTATTCAACAGAAATCCCTCGTGTGCAATAGCATCTGACATTAATTCCAATGGTGGAAGATCATTCACGTCTCTCTGAATATTTGGATATTCTCCATAGAACAAATGAGCCCGAAAAACCCACAAAAACTATGGATGCCGGCCATGAAAGCCTTCGACTTTACATTAAATGAAGCTTGTTTGTTTTGTTTGTTTACATGGTGTCCCAAGGGAGAGCAAAAGAATGTCTTGGTTAATAGAGTTGGCTTGGTGGCTCACTATGCCCCTACCAAGAAAGATGTTCAACTGGCAGATTTTGCAGGTCATCATCATTAAGACCATCTAAAAGACCATATTTCCATTTATATTCGCTTTGTAGTACATTTCTGTTCCTACCAGAAAGGAGGAGAGAGTGGTGTTTGCAAAATTCACTGCTTTGTGTGCCCAAAATAACTAAGGTGGGTTTGGGTTAAAGTGCACTGGCTCATTTGCCTTAGGCAGCAAAATGTGTTGGATTGGCCCTGCAGCAAGGGGGGGGGGGGGGGGGGAGAGAGAGAGAGAGAGAGAGAGAGAGAGAGAGAGAGAGAGAGAACATTTCTTAGTGGTAACATTTCAGCACATAAAACCCAAGCAAATGGACCTGCTACTTTTGAAATACATTCATCTCGTAATGCTTCTAAAACAGCTGTTGTTTCAAATGTCTCTTTTTCCTCTCACCCTAGTTAAAAAAAACCCACACAACCCAACCTTAACACTGTTGTAGAGGAAATAAGATTTCCTTCTAAAACAGGCTGTTTCCTATTTAATGAAGAGGTTTAATTTGCCCTTTTTGAAAGCAACTTCCAAACAACATGCAAGTCCCATTAATCTCAACAGGAGTTCTGTGCATGGATCAAGGGTAGCATATGTCTCCCAATTTATGGGCTAACACAAAGCATGAGTATCTTTATAACCGTCTAAGGTTGAACATTGCAGATTAATCCTTGAAGGTTTTGCTTTCAAGGGAGTGTGTGTGTATGTGTGTGTTATTTGGACAATTCTGTTGAAGCTCTATATAGATTCTTGTGTATTCCTGTCATCAAGACATGGGTTGTTGTTGTTGTTTTTTACAAAAAAAGAAAGAAAAGAAAGGGGGAAGATCACAACTGCCTTCGTTCCAGCAAACAAATTTATCTTCATCATGGATTTCATAAAACTGGTTTCATTCATTTCCGCTTATCTAACTCTTCTGACATCAGTTTCCTATCTAGCTATCTGAGGCTCTCTTGTTCGGGGTGCTTCTGTCTTTGGTCCTTCTGTTTGGCTTTATTATGTTCGCATCAGTGTATCATTGACTAACTCATGAATTCCTCAATTGTTGTTGGGCCTTTTTCTTTCTTTCTTTCTTTCTTTCTTTCTTTGTTAGCACAGTATTCACTAAAAGGAGCAGATGAATTCATTTCTAAGGCAAAGGGGCTAAGCTTGTGATATATCTATTCTAAATGTGTTAATCCTCAAGGCTGATTTTTGTTTATAAAACAGAATGTCATAAATGCAATATCTAGAGCAGTACAGTATATATGTGCGTGCGCACACACGCGCACACACACACACACAGTACATATATATCCAGGTTATATAGAAAATGACAAAGATCACCTGACAACATATTGAAAACAAGATTTGCTTTTACTATTCTCAAATGTAGATTTTCTGAGTGGCAACTAATACTTCCAAGACAAGATTTTATTTCCTTCTCACACATACCCCATGCACGTATTCTGTGGCCAGAAATATATTGGTATTTTATTGTTGTTGTGTGCCTTCAAGTTATTTCTAACTTATGGTGGCCCTAAGATGAACCTATCATGGAGTTTTCTTGGCAAGATTTTTTTCAGTCGGATTTTTCCATTGCTTTCCTTTGAGGCTGAGAAAGTGGGACTTGACCAAGGTCACCCACTGGGTTTCCATGGCTAAGTGGGGATTCAAACTGGATTCACTTTTGTTCATTTTGTATCCAGGCTTCTTGGGAAGGTTATCAGAGCTACATTTTTTAAGATATACATAACGTCACTATCCACAACAAACATTTCCCCATTTCTCTACAGTGCTGCCAGTGAGGAAAATCAAAGTTCTTGAGCTCATCAATAGCTAAACTGCCTAGAGTATGGACATCTAGTGTTCTCATCATTTCTCTTCCTCAAACCAGGAAATGTAGTGATTCACAGCTCCAAAAGTGTAACTTAAAGCTGTGTTGAATATCACTACGGCTCTATTTGTAGGCCTGGAAAAGGTCAAGAATGCATCCCATTAAACATATCAGGCAGATTCAATTAATTCCTTGTTTAACATAGTGTGACGCTGTGTATGTATGTTTGCTTTTCAACTCCTAGTATATTAACAGCATGGCAGCTGCATGACACTTTACATCCATGAGACTGACATAACATCACAGAGTTCAGATTTGGGGGGAGCAAGTAGTCATGGAAATGCAAAAGAAAACTAAACCCTCCTATTCCCTGTGCCTGAAGGATGTCTTTAATAACTGCATACCAGAGAGAGGTTTCTGAAACTCCAGCTTCATCCATCAATAATGCTATCTTTGGTAAACATCTTCCTTTTATGAGGCAAAGGGGCTATACAGGCTGCCCCTTTATTGGCTGGATCAGAGCCGTGGTAACCTCACACCACAGCCCCTGATCTGGCCTCTGGAGGGCGCAAAAAGGAGCTGCAAAAAGCGGAAGCCAAGGGGCACCATAGCTGTGGTGGTGTGGCTTTATGATGCCCCTTCAGCACTGCATCATGTGATTGCAGCGCCGGAGTTGCACCATGATGGTGCACACTGTTTGGACCAGCGCATGTCAAAATGGTTCCCTGGGGGCAGAGTTAGGGCATCTAGCATGAGGATGCTGTGCTCTGACTCCACCCACAGGCTGGCACAAAGTGCCAGTCTTTATAGGCCCAAAGTCCACAGGGAATCTCAGATGTCCTGCTTCACACATAAAGCTCCATGCAGATTGAATGTAGGGCCCTGTCTGCACAGGCCAAATAAACCAGCCCCCCAGCCCCCTCCCAGGATAACCAGATGTCCTCGTTTTCCAGGATATGTTCTACATTTGAACCTTTAGTTCAGGAGGAATTCCAAAACATTTTCCATTTTGAGTATGACTAAGAAGCATCAATGTGTATTTATATTAGTGTTTTTAGCTTTTATGTTGTAATGCCCTACATTTTTCTTGAATGTCCTACATTTTATGGGGCCTTGTCCTCCTTTGCAGTTATGACATCTGTTCACCCTACCCCCACCCCATCCTCTTGGCAAGGAGACCAGACAACACACTGTCCAATCTCTGAGTCTGGTGCAAACAATTTGGACGACATTTGACCATTCCGTGTCAAACTCGGGATGTAACACTGCTGTGGATTTTTAAAATGAACTAGCTGCTCCAAATCTTCCCAGGAGATGTTCTGACACTGGGCAGCAATTTGCACCTGGCACAGGCACCACTGCAACAGGTTGCTTCACTCTGAGGTCAGAACAAGGTGCCCAGCTATATGATTGAGCCTGGGTTCCTCATTCTGACCTTAGAAACGAATCACTTGCTGTGGCAGTGGCCACACCTGGTGGCACAGTGGGATGGAGACAGTTGACTGGCATCAGAACAGAGGGCTAAGGTAACAGGGGAAGGTCAGGACAGCTCCGGGGCAAGGATACTCCAGGCTACCCTGGAATAACCTGGCCAGCGCAGACAGGACCTAGGTCAGGATGATTTCTCTGGGTTGTTGGTGAAGCTGTGTGGGTATCCAGTAGGTTTCCCACATGCCTACTTTTTCCACAGTTTCACAGTGGTGACAACAGCAATCAGAAAATGGTCAGAATCTTGTTGGTGTCTTAAACATGTGCATGTTCCCCTGTGAAAACAATTGACCATTTGTGTTCAATGAGACAGAGCTGGATTCAGTTCAAGAATGTGGAAGTGAAGTTGCACATTCAGTACCATTCCACCTCAATGAGCATTTGGCACAAATGCACATATGCATTGCAGATGGGTGTGTAGAATTTGGTTGTGCCTTCAGTTGCACATTTGGTGCCTTGATCCAGTTGCACGATATTGCCATTCAACACAAATGTTACATAGCACTATTAAGTGTAAATCTGCATGCAGAGATTTACACTATGCAGTTCCAATGTTCCCTATTTTTACTAGCACCAAGCAGTCTGTTTTTCCAGTTAGTTCCAGTTAAGACCTGAAATACCAAAAAAATAAAAAAATAAATGCTTGATCTGATTGGCTATCTCCTTGATAAGGTGTCTCAATATGTCAAGGCACTCTCTCTTGCCAAAGATGGGGAAATTTGTGTGTCTTCCTTATATCTCTTTCTCAGCATCTTTCCTTGCCACTTCCATCCATTATCTGGAAACCTTTTGGAAAAATAGGTGGAAGTGACAGAGGAAATTGCTGTTTGTGGTAGACAAGATTGGTGGGAATGTGAAATTTATCTATCAAGCTCTGTTTTTTCTCTTAACTAATGAGATTTATTTCCAAGGTCCCTCTCCTGTATTTTGGCCCACATTCTACCACTGCACATGACATTGTGGAAGGGTATACAGATGGCAAATTGACGAGTACGGCAATATATATATATATATATATATATATATATATATATATATATATTCACAGATATTTAGGTGATGAGAAATCAGGTATGAAATGTTCTAGAATTCAATTTTTATCTTTTTTCTTTAAAATGAGTATCTTGTCACAAAGAATTCTGAGAACAATTCAGCCCACTTTCACTTTTTTAAATACCATTAATTTCAACTGGAGTCTTCAACATTTACTGCCTTTTATGTGGTGAGTCAGATATCATCACCTTGAGCTTTACAGATGGGGTATCTTTATTCCAATTTCAGACATACCTACATTTTAAGAAGGAAAGGGCAATACATACAATAGGTAAAGGGTGTGTGTGTATGTGTGTATTTATGTTTGTGTGTGTATCAGCTAGAAATTAAAAAAATACAAAAAAAAACCTCAGCACAGTTATTGATGAAATATCTAATTACTCTTTACTCTTGGCACAAATCAGTATGAGTGTAGACAAGCCAAGGCTAATAAAATTAAAATATGCTGAATTTACCATTCGTCAGTTATTTGAACACTATCCTCTACATCCAATAAAAAATTATGAAACTCATAGTTAATTGGTTTTTTGTACAGGACAATAAAATTAATGTTTAGGATTTAAATACCATAAACTTCCCCAGGCAGATTTGCTGATGTATCTCTGCTTTTTAGTCCATCACATGTTTCATTGTTTAATAGGGTATCATGTGGGCCATATTATAATGCCTCTTGTACACAAGACCCGCAGGCATGGCTTTGTGAAGGCTCCTGGCTAATTTCTGATTTAAGTACTGTCAGATGATGTCCAGGACATTAACAAATTGCCAAGCCCCATAGGGGAGAGTGGAGAGTTGGGGGGAGGAATAACATGATATAGATTTTATATATACATAAGCCCTGTTCAGGCATCATGTACCTGGTTTGAATCAAAGCTTAGATGGAAATGCCTGGCCCATTTTGTCCATCATCGCTTTGCTCACATGGAAAGAATATGTGTGGCGTTCAATGCCTGCACAGAGAACTTTGTGCCTTTTCAGTTGACCCAACAGAACCATTATCACATTGTGGGCTATAGAATTTATGTTCTGGTCCACACAGCTACTTCTAATGGATTTGAAGAGGACCAGCATATTGTTATTGCCACTGTTATTTATAGTCTGCTTTTCAGCCAGGACTAGCTCCCAAAGCAGCTTACAATTAAAATAAAAAGCACCATTTATTAGAGATATGTGGGATGTTTACGATAGTCTCTTCAGGTCATGGACAGTTGATGACACAGTTGAGGTTTCAGACTCTTCTCTCCAGAGGAAGAATGGAGAAGGAATTGAAAGTGGGGTCAGGATGGGGTACCTACCTATTCATTGCCCAAAAGAGGACATTGATTTGCACAAAAAGCACACAAAGGCACATTTTGAAACAAATAATTATGATTTTACATAGCACTATAATACAAGTTGAGAGCCAGCATGATGTAGTGATTTGAGGGTTGGTCTATGATACTGGAAATCAGGGTTTCGTTCCTGCTCAGCCATGAAACCCACTGGGTGACCTTGGAAAAGTCACATGCTCTCAGCCTCTGGTGAAGGCAATGGCAAACATCCTCTAAACAACCCTTGCCAAGAAAACCTCATGATAGGTTTGCCTTTAGCTGGAAACAACTTGAAGGCACACATGCACAATGCAACTTGAGAAACAATAGGTTTGCCTTTAGCTGGAAACAACTTGAAGGCACACATGCACAATGCAACTTGAGAAACAGCATGATATAATGGTTTGAGCATTGGATTACAATTTCCCTGCTCAGCCATGAAAATGCACTGGATGATCTTGGGCAAGTCATACACTCTCAGCACCCTAGAAAACCCCATGATAAGTTTGCCTTAGGCTTGCCTTAAGTTGGAAACAACTTGAAGACACACAACAGCATCAATACAGCTTACTACAGTGGGGAATGTGCTAAATTAGTTGCTATTTAAAAATCAAAAAGGAATCATCCTTAAACATCAAGTGATATTTCTCACTGTGGTGGAGGTTTGGAGTGGATGGTCCTTCAGAAAAAAAAACACCTTTAGACATATTGCTGTCATTTTGATGGTCATTTAAACAGCACTCTGTGCTTTGTAGAACAGGGTTGGGGATGTTTTGGCCTTCCAGGTGTGTTGTCTTACAACTTCTATCAGTCCTACCCTGAATGAACAAAGGGAGGTGATTGTTGGGGTGATAATCCTTAGCAAACAAAAGACCAAAGGTTACCCATCTCTGTCACAAAACAGTATGGCAACCCTAACTCAGAATGTTGAAGATCCCAGCCAACAAAAACATTTGGCCTATTGATGACAGTAATTTCCTAACCACTGTCAACCAACAACCTAGTTCATGAAGGCTTAGTGATCCTGTGAAAAGCACCTGCAAACTATTTATGATACCTAAATGAAATGTGGGGACTGAGGATGAAGTACTATCTCTCCCCTTCCCCCAGCCCAAGAACATATGGGAACATCAGGAATGGTGAGGCTAGAACATGTGTGCATTCAGTGTCATAAAGAACTATGGCTGGGGACGTAATCTCAGCTACCATTGTGAGCAGCAGTCTTTTGTATCTGAAGTTGCCAGATGTTTGGTGAAACCCCTCCCTCCATTACAGACTTTTGATGATCTTCAGGAGAGGATTTTCTGGAGATGGAGTGGGAACGAGTGGTTAGAAACAACTGTTGCATGATTGATTGTAACATTGGGTAAAGCCCAATAAAAGTTGACCTACATTAACTTGCAACATGTTGGTAAATATATATCACGGAAAATAGCAAGAATTTAAAAGCCACATCCACAAACTTATTATGCCCATTTAGTCAGATACACCATGACCATGCATTGTACTTTTACAATAAACGTGTACTGTTCTAAGTCTTGTTTCCAAAGACTTTCCTGGTCCAGTAATTTCTGTTAGAACATCTTTGGTCCATGCACAAATGCTCCAATTATCTTTATTAATGGAATGGAAAGCTTTTTAAACATTTTGTCATGTAGAGAGGCCAGAAATATATAAAGCACTGCACATCTGTGTTAACTGCAAGGTTAGATGTTAACAATTTGTTCCTTTGTTTTCTGCACAAAAACAGAAGGGTTACTAGGATTGTTAATTCAGATTAAATCAGAGATGACAGCAAGATTTAGTAAGGCCTTTTCTTGGATGTGTTCAATCCTAATGTTTTAAAGAGGATTCATATGAGTATTTCTTTTTAAAAAATATTTCATATCAGTTATAGGAAAACAGAAAGACAGGAGGACCTATCTTTAAAAAAAAAAGCAAAAGCACTGCTGTGCCTATCTAATCTACTAAACAAATTTATCTGAGAAATTTTGTCACAATATTACAATTCAGTCTCCTTTCTAGACTACAGCTCCCAGGAATCTTTTCTACAAGAAAAAAGGATAGGATGTCATCATTGCACTTTGCAGGAAAGAGCTGAATTCTTTTACCCTATGAAACCCTTTTGACAATTAATTCAAATGATGTGTGCCAGCACCAAAAAGTCTCCAGCAACTGTATAAATTGAGGTACATTCTGATTAAAAAGATGGGGCCTGTATCCAAAATTTTCCACCTCCCTTGTGAAATCAAACATTTTCAAATGGATTTCTTGGTCCTGTGAACAATGTTATGGGTAACCCTTTCTTCAGTGGCTAGTCAATTGCAGATTAACTTAATGAAACATGTGAGATCCAACAAGGTGTACTGATGTGAGTGTTGGACTACAACTCTGGAGATCAGGATTTGATTCACAGCTCAGTCATGAAACCCACTGGGGTGACCCTGTGCAAATCACATGCCCTCAGCCTCAGGGGAAAACAATGGCAAACCTCTTCTGAAATCCCACCAAAAAAAACATGGGGGTCACCATAAGTCAGAAATGACTTGACAGCACACAACAGCAACAAATGACAGGCTCAAGGCACTTGTGTCAATACAGGCATGTTACAAGCACACCCAGACTTTTATCCATGAATCCAGTGAGTAAAGTCATGATGGGTTAACCCTAAGTTAGCCCCATTGTGTTAAGTGCTTACTGTGAACAAGCTTGCAAATTTGTCCTCTCTTGTGTGATGCTCTTATCAAGGTTGCAGTGTTCCCCCACCACCATTCTTTTTCTTTTTCCTTCATGGCTTCCCCCACCACCACTACCTTCTCAAGCTCAGTCTTCTGATCAATGTGTGCTCCCCCCTCCCTATTTCCCTAAATACATCATGAAAAAGGATGAGGTTTCCGCCTTAATTGCTTGTGCCTTTTATTCACATTCCTCTCTCAGCCAGAATTGTGAAGAGTGTTAGTAAAAGGCTTCACAATGGAGCTTTTCATTAGGCCCCAGCAAGGCATACAAAAGAAGGCTTTTGGGAAGAGTGAATGCAGGAGTTTAATTTGCAGGTGGAGAGTAGATAAAAGGTGCTGATGCCTCTATTATTCTCTTACTTAGGTGACCCTTACCCTGTTCAGCTGATCCCAACAACCATGGCAGCTGCTGCCGCAGCAACTCCCGGCTTAGGCCCTCTCCAACTGCAGGTAAGTCTGGACCAGGCAAAGGTTAAATAAATATGGAAAATGGTTTTCTCTCTCATTCGAACAGCCTGAAATACACAACGTGTTTCTTCCACCCCATCCCCAACCTTTGTTTTGATTATTTTATTTATTTGTTTTTTGTTTTTGGCACAGCCTGCTTTTTCATTTGCAAAACTGCATCTGCAGATGGCTTTCTTTTCACCTGGATGAGGGAGGCTTTATTTGAAGGATCATTTCCACTCCCTGGTGATGCTTTTGGCTTAGCAGGAAAATAATAGTAGTAGAACATACATTTGCACTTCTCTTCCCTTGCATTTTCCTACCTTCCCTGGGTTCCAAGTTTAGTCTTAGAATACTTGTAACATGTTGATGAGGGGAAGGAATAGATATAAATGATGAATTTCTTCTCAGATTGCTAGCAATTCTGTGCAGCAGACAGCACTTGGCTTAGAAATGACCAAAAATGTACCTATGTACATGTGGGATTGGTAGAGACAACCAAATTTGTGTGCACTGAGATCTGTCATGCAGATCTTGGTACGAATGAGATGTCCTTATAATTTGGAAAATTCTGAAGTCAAGAATTTGGTTTACAAACTAGCACTGAATGTAAACCATAGTCATTTCACATCCAAATCTACTTCTGGTTATTCGAAGCTGCCATCATTTCAGCAATATAATTGAGGGCAGGAGGAATGCCATCTTTCAATTGCTATGGCAGAACAACTGGAAGCCAGGAATCTTTAGTGAGCTGTAGTACTCAGATTTTTATGTATCTTCTGCCTCACCTTGACTTAATAAATTCACTGTGAGAAAGTGAGGTAAAATCCTTGATTTGAGTGATGTAAATGTTCACGTATTTTGTTCCCACATGCAAGAGTGTATAATTTAAGCAATTTTCTTCCCACCTTGTGAGAATATATGGATGTATGCCCAATCTGTAAATACTATTTGTACTTTTGGACTTTGTTGGGTAAAATTCATTTTTGTAAAAATCCATGTGGCTTTGCTAGCCAGATCATATGTTTCAGTGTAGAAAACATGTACTTAAGAAAAGACACCGTGCAAAAATATTGTCTTTTGTGCCAAAAACACATTTCAAAAAAAGTTACACATGGTTCTTAACAGGAATCCATGTATTTGTGCAAGGTCCATAAAGCTGTACCCCCCCCCCCCCCCACCAGCATTTTGGTTGTTTAAAAACAACAATACTTTTGTGCAGGAATTGATATCTTTTGCACATAATATGTTTTCTCCCTCGAAACATGTCTTTTGTACAAGAAACCTACATGTACTTTTTTCATATGTCTTCCCCAGTCCTGAAGTGCAAAGAAACTTGGAGTTGGTCTCCTTTCCCTTCTGGAGTGTGTCTCCAGTGTTCAGTTTATAAATGCCTATAAATATTAACCAACATTTTTCATGTCTGTATAAGAGACTGGGCAAAATTTTCAGAGTGTATGTATTTGTCATGATACATATTTAGGTGGATCTCAGCATGGTGTATGTAGAGTTACCAGGTGGTCTTCCATCCAGACATTGAGCTAGATGGCTACATCACATCTGTAGACCACAACCTAATATTCAGAGAAGACCATGCTAAATAGGGAAAAGATTAGAGGTAAGGGGATTTTGTTTACAAAATGCCAGTCATCAGTTATTCACTCCTCCATATGAGCATCTGATGCCCATCGGATGTTATCTTCCCCTGCTTTTATTAATAGGGAACAATAAATTGTTAGCTATTAGAGGACCTGGTTCACAGTGCAAGATTAATCAGTCTTATGAATGTATTCATACTTCCACATCTCAGCTTGACACATCATGGAAAACCTCCCTGAGTCCACCTACAAATGCAAAATCAACAGAGTTGAGGTGTGCTAAATAAGACCTTCAGTATGTCTGATGTTCTCCAAAACCAAGACCAACTCACACACCCAAATCACCAGCCTGTTATGAAAGGATTGTATGAGTTAGAGTTTTCCTTTCCTTTGCTTTCCTCAAAACTGGAGAAGAAAACATTTCAGAGAGATGGAGTAACTATCACATTGTGAGTTGGCCTGAAATTATCATCATTTTCAATTTGCTGTGTATGACATAACATCAGCATAATAAGTCACACTTTTAGTGAACAGGAGAGAGGATAGTTAAGATACATCTCTTCTGCATTTGAGTCAGCTGAGTGCCAGCAAAAGCACTGTCAGTGTATAGGCTTGTAGAGGTTAATGTATTCACCCCTATTGTGCCTTTATATGAAAAGCGACACTGTGCTACAAATACCACAGACAGTATTGGCTTGTTAGGACCACAGATGCAAGGCTGTGTAGATCTGTCTTTCTCCAGGAAAGATATCTTGGGGAGAACCTCAATCCTCATAGAGTGCTACAAATAGTTCCAACAGATGGAAAGACAACAAAGTTATAAATCAGAAAAAGAAAGGGAAGCACTAACCAGAGCTGTGTAACTGGCCATGAAGTAAAATGTTTAGAGGTTGAAATGGTTTATTTCTATTATCATTTTAAAAAAAACAGGGAGAAAAGCAGTTAGTGATAGAAAGAGTGGACAGTATAGAGCAGTTGTCAAGGTTTTCAGAGACCTATAAAATGAAAATTGTGATAATGGTTAGTAGAAAATGAGGGAATGTGGACATTCCCAGTGCTATTGGTTTTATGGGAAGCAATGTGACATGACTGTACTGAGGAAAAATCCATCCAACCTCCAACATGTGAAAATAGAGACAACCTGATTGATGAATATCCAGTAGCACCAAGAGCATGATCTATTGTAAGTTCTGGGGCAGTGGAGCACAGTGAGTCACGGGGAGCACACACAGAGAGAAGGAGTGTAAGATTGATTGATTGATTGATTGATTGATTGATTTTGTGCCTTTCTTCCAAAATGAGACCCAAAACAGCTTGCAATATAAGTTAAAACAAAATACAGATTGAATTTCTCTTATCCAGAAATCTGAAATATTCCAAAATGCAAAACTTTTTTTCATGGGTGGCTGAGATAGTGGAGTTTATTGCATGGGGCTCAGGGAAGGCAAATGGCATGGAAGGGAAGGGAGCGAAAAGGGAAGGGAATGGGGAATTCACCCATATTACCACACCCCATCCATCCCACAGGAGGCGATTTTCAAGAACTGTTCAGAATTATCCTTGAAAATCATCTCTTGTGAGAAGGATGGGGAATAGATCAGGAACTTCCAGCGGCATCGGCAGCGCTCCCCCATGCGGTAATATGGTTGATTTCCCCATTCCCTTCCCCCATTTGCGTTCCCCAAGCCCAAGTGATACCTTTGTTTTCTGATAGGTCAGTGTACATAAACTTTCTGATAGGTCAGTGTACACCAAGCATTAAACAATCCAATTAAAATATTACTTTTAAAACATTAATGTAAACCACTTAAAACATATGTTATATTTTAAAGAACAACACACCAATTGCACATCCTTCTGCATCATATTGTGTATGAATCATATATATGGATTTTCTACACACACATACACAGTCAGTTAGGTTTGGATCCTGAAATAACTACTGTAAACAAAGCATCCATAAGTCACTGTGACAAGAGGCCTGGTGTGAAATAAAAAAGCACTGGGGAAAGTTAGATTTTGGAATACTGCCCTGAGACTCTAAGGATATTGCTTAAATCTATTCATGGAACAGCGTGGGGTAAAGGTCCCACCACCATAAAGACAGTCTGTTAACTCTATCCTCTGCATGGGCATCTGATAATGTGAATACCCAGCTGGCATTACCTCCCCCTGCTCTTATTAACAGGGAAAATAACTTGATAAGTATTGGATGATTTGGTTCACAGTGCAAGATGAACTCATCCTATGAAGGTATATCTATTTCATAATCTCAGCTTGCTACATCCTGGAAAACTTCACCTGACCCCATATCTGTGTGTCTATGCTTTCAAGTTGTTTGTCAACTTATGGAGACCTCACGAATTTAATATTTCAACCACATACACAGATACCAAATCCTCAGACCTATGGTGTGTTAGACCTGAACTTGGGTATGTCTGATTTTCCACAAGACTATCTTGCTCCCCCTCATCAGACTGCTAAAAATTGTTTTTGAAGCTACATCTGCACTGTACAAATAATCCAGTTTGACACTGCCTTAACTGCCAGGGCTCAATGCTATGAAATTCTGGGATTTGTAGTTGTATGAACTATTTTAATTACATGCTATGCCATTTTACTGTTATAATCCGCTTTGATTCCTTGAGAAAAAGTGGAATAATAATAATAATAATAATAATAATAATAATAATAATAATAATTATTATTATTATTATTATTATTATTATTATTTGTCAGAGAGGTCTGGTGCCACAAGAAGTTACAGATCTCTGAATTCCATAGCATTGAGTCATGGTAGTTAAAGTGGTGTCATACTGCATATTTCTGCAGTACAGAAGCAGCCTCTGTGTTAGAGTCCAATAAGGTAACTATTCCAAGCTCTGGGAATATTGATTCCATATTCTCTTTTTGGCAAAGGAAAGAAACTACATTATCTCTCCCAGGACTTTTAAGCTTTTATCCCTTGTGTGTTTATTACATTGTTGTGACAAATACAGCCGTATAAACAAGGTTTGAAAACCAGATTTAAGCACCCAAACCTCTTGGCCTGGATGGATGACTTTATCAGTTTCGGTTTTTCTTATTTGCATTCCTTTAAAAGCTCAGTTTTTCTCAAGTGCAAAGATAAAGAACTTTAAGGATGCAGGAATTTTTTCTTAAAATAACAATCTAAAAATAAAGACCTAATTCCTATTGTTAGTATCAAACAGAGTAGACCTGATGAATCATGGAGATTTACCTATGTGTTGACTCACCATCCCATTAGACTCCTCCAACCAACAACAGGATTCCAGCTAAATTCTCATCCATCCTTAAAAGAACCCTGAGTTTTTAATTACTTTATTCACATCTATCCTGCCTTTCTCCTTGAACGGGGACTCAAGGTGGTGAACAGCACATTTAAAATACAATTTAAAAACAAAACCAAAGCATCAAAATATATAAATATAAAAATTTTAAAACAATTAAACAATTTTAAAAGTTAAAACAGCCATAGTTCTCTTTCCAAGAACTATAAAACAGAGTAAAACTGATTGGAGCTGTGTCATTAGCTCTTGTAAGAAGAGCCCTGAGGATGAAAAAAAGATAAAATCCCTCTGAAGTCCTATTGAAATAATGGGTTCATGAGCAAGCCAATTCCTCTGGCTTGGAGCACTCATCATGCAGAAACCCAAGATGGATTGAAGCAAGACTTGAGCCAAATGATGGCCACCTGTCTGCCCAAGGTCTAGCTCTAACCCACCAAAGCAATTTTTATCCAGCCCTCAATATCTGAGCCAAATTTTAATCAAGATGTGTTGAGAAGTTGCCCTGCGATTTCTCCCATTAAAAGAAAAGGAAGAAATAGAGACATCCCTTGTCTCACTTTTGAAAATGTTTCATTGCACGTTTGGATTTTATGTGGAATGCTTCCAGTTGTGCTAGATCATATCTCTATATTGTAGAGATACTGCAATTGACCAAAGACACGCATTCAAATCCCTACCTACTCAAAAACTAGTGACATTGGAATGGGGATAGTTTTTTTTGAAAACACAGTAGAGCTTAGAAAGGTTACTTTTCTGCAATGACAGTTGCCAGAATCCTCCAGCCAGCATGGTCTCATGGGTATTCTGGGAGACACACTCACCAAAAGTAACTTTTCCAACCTCTGAAACCGAGTGCCCCTTCAGAATGTAGATGGGAAACATTGGTGCTGTGGGCCATGCACTTTTGATAAAGTGGGTGCAAGGCAGAGATAATAGTGATGTTGTCAGTAAGTACATTTCTCCACTTGAGGACTTCCTGCAACACATGTTCACTAAACTGTGGGGCTTTTAGTCTGCTACAAAAGCGTAAGCAGCTGCTCTATTCAGCCGACTCATGACTTTATAGATTTCAATTATGTCTCCTCACGGTCGTCTTTCAATACTCTTGGAAGAACATTTTCTACCTGCCCTCATTTTTCCTTTCTGCCTTTTATTTTATTCTCTGCTCCTGGTTTTGCGCTTTCATCCTGTCCGAATCTTTGTGCACTGACAGCAGTAGTGAAACAAGGTTATTGTGGGAAGGGGATGAAAAGGGGGAAATGACAATGTCACCAGTTCTGTGCAGTGTCTGACACATGCTCTTGGTGTTGAAAGACCCCTGCCAACCTGGCTTTGAGAGGACATGTGTTTTGAAGCCCTTCCTCTCCTCTGTCTCTCCAGGAGTCCCCCACTGTGCCATCCTACCTGCCACAGTTAGCACTAATTGGTTGCCCTCATTGGCACTGCCTGCCGAGAGGCTAATGACTGGATGAGCAGGTACATTAAACTGCCTTCCCTGTTTGTAGCAGTGGATACTCTATAATGAATGTAACTGACTACTTTAGGGAAGCTGCCATGCCATACATCTATGTCTGAGCTTCTTTTTGTGTGGATAAAGCAGAGACTTCCCTGTCTTTCTTTGCAGATATGGATCTTGGGAGAGCTCATTGTCACTCTCTCGGGCAGTGCTTGCTTAGATTCTGTTGACCTGAACTCACATGAGCAGAGAGATTGCGTATTGGGTAGTGTTGCCACACTACTTGTAATCTAGACAGTTTGAAGAAAGGTAAAAAGTTATGCAATAATGGTGAAGCCACATGATCCCCTTGTATGTGTAGATTCCATGTGCTGTTTCTCTGTTGGAAATCAGAAGGTTGCTTTTGTAACAAGGGCAGATCTGTGTTTTTGTACCTTCAGGTGAAGGAATGTCTGAGGAGGAGAAGACAAAAAGAGCAAGGGTGAATCTAAACTGTAGAGATAATGTCGTTTGATATTGCTCTAAGTGCGGTTGCTCCATCCGTAGAATCCTGAGATTTGTAGTTTTACAAGGTCTTTAGCCTTCTCTGCCAAAGAGTGCTGGTGCCTCACCAAACTACAAAATCCAGAGGCATGGCTGCTAGAGTGGTGTCAAACTATACTATTTCTCCTGTGTAGATCCATCCCAGATTGGTATTTCCTAACCCAGTTTGCAGCAGACTATATGGTTTCTACAGATTTGTTGTTAGGAACATACAGTTCTATTATATTCTGCTAGCAAGTTTTCTCAGGATGATTCTGTACTACCCCTACTCCGGTTGTGCAGCAAGGCAATGTAACATCTCCAAAAAGACTGGACAACTTTCTGATGTCATCATTATTATGTTGAGGTAGCATTCTGAAGTCTGGGTTATCTATACTGGGATGTAACATAGAGACAGAGCCTCCTCCTTTCATCAGCCTCATGAAGTTCAGCTGATGATGGTGGCAAAGACACATACACACACACACTGGGTCTTTGCTTATCTATTTTCTAAGCAGTAATGGGTGAATGGAGACTAGAATAGGCAAGTGGGAAAGGAAACTGTTCAAGACTCATCCCCATAAGCAAGCTGATACACATCCCAGAGGTATAGGAGGAATTAAAGGGGATCTGTCTCTTGGGCTGTGGGTTTTCCACTGCTGATGTAGACCAAGGGAGGGCAACTGTGTGGAGACTAGAGGCTAATTTTTCTCACTGATATAATACAAATGAAATATCTCAATTTATCTCTACAATCTCTCTCAATATGGTAGCATTGCATTACTTCCTCTTGAGAGGGCCTGGAGAGGAAAACAGGTATTTGGGGTAGTACAGGATTCTGGGGAGCTTTTGTGGGTAGGCTGAGAGTATTTTTACATGCTTTTACTCATTTACCCCAGGATTCTGGGGACAAACATTCCCCAAAAGTGCATGTTTAATTATTATTTTTATAAACTCAGGAGCTGTGGGGCTTTGAGAGAAATGATAAGGGTTTGGAGGGCCCAAAACGTGGAATTCCAGGCTCACATACAAACCATGATCTGCCCTATGTCCACCCATAGTATAGACAGTTTAGAGATGGCTCAGTGGCGTGACCTGCTATAAAGTCAGATTCCTATATTTCCTATGGTTTATGTCCGCACTCAGCTATAACATAGGGAAGAGTGGGGTTGCATCAATGTATTGTTTATGCAAACATAAAGATATTTCATGATTTTCTTTGGATGGTAAGAAGCCCAGAACATTTTTGAAATATTATTTTATATTCTGCTATTATAGGTTTACATTTCACATCCAGTAGCTAAAACACAGATTTAAACACCAGTTAAAGCTTTGCATTTTTAGGCACATGAGCAGAGAGGTCTTTTGCCATTTTTCCCCTCTCCTAAATATTTTTCTTTCTAGGATGACAAATCATTATTGTATTGCTTAACTACTATATTAGACAACAGCTCCAATTCACTTACACTTTGGAAAAGCCAAAGCGAAACTGGGCTTCCGCTTGGAGAAACATTCCATGAACATCTGGGCAAAATAAACTGAAAATAAGAGCTAAATACACATACTGCAGTGTTTCAGATTAGCATTGCCAAAACATGGCAGGCATCCATCTGTCATTAGCTCACTAGATTCCTTTAACATTAATATGCACATTTCTTGATGGACATCACAAATGCTGAAGATGATAATGACAGTGGGTTAATAAGGCAGCATAGTATGAATATTTCCTATTGGCTAGCCCCTAAAATTGGTCTCAAATGTATAATATTAACCTAGATTGGGCATCGTGCTCTCCTATTTTTTTGCAGATACTATATTTAGGTGCATTGGCTGCAAGTTTCTCACCACCTGTTCTGCCCGAGGGGTAGCCAAAATGCCCATTTTTATATGAGACTGGTGGAGATCAAGGGCCAGTTCCACAGCTGTAGGGAATAGATGCACTTCCATGGGTGCAAATGGATCAATGCCCATAAATAGCAGCTGAGGATTTAGACCTAGCATTGGTGAGAGACATTCTGCTGGCATGCTCCACTTGTAGGTGTTGTCAAATAATGCACTATTAATGCTTTAAATGGGTTTTTTCACCTCTTCTCCCTGCAGCTGCAAGCATGGGACTCTCTCCCTTTTTTCAGTGTCCTTAGATTCCTATTATTGCAAGTGCTGTGTGTTATAATGTGCGGTTTCTCAATTTGCATACACACTCTTAGAGATACAAATGTCATATGTTCCCAGTTAGATTCTTATGGTTCAGTGGCCACTGGCCAGCCATTACTATTCTAAACTACTGAGGTGTAAATCTATATGGAGAAATGGGAGAAATGCCTTACCCTCAGTCTTGGACATGAAGGAAATCCTAGAGGCTCCATTTCCTGACCACAGTTTTGAGATGAGCCACAGTGAACTTGTGAAAGAAACTTAAAGGGAAACCTGCAAGCTAACACTTATTTAAAGTGGTTATCAAGGGTTAGTAGAGAGAGAGTTATGGTCCACTGCTCATAGCTGCCTGGAAAAAAAGATATACCCAGACACACTGTACACAGTCTGATGAGGATTTTGCTAGGTTGGGAATAATTCAGCTCTCCAAGTCTTATTGGGTCATGATTGAGTTGGAAGTTGGTTCCTTCCATCTCTAAGGCCCTGTACAGATTAGCCTGAAAGGCCAGCATGGGGGCAAAGTTGAGGTGTAGGACTCTTGGAATACTTTAAAAACAGTCTGGGACCACATGTGGGCCCACATAATTTCTACTAAACCATTAAAGGAACATGTGTCAGATTTTGATCTTGCATTCCCATGAAGCCCACAGGTCTTGTACTTGTGCATCTGCACCCAAGGTGGCAAAACTGAGGGTGGGAAAGGAAGAATGGCTGCTAAAAGATGGTCCTCACTTTCATATGATGTGGGGGGATCTGGTGAGTACAAACAGAGTAACAAACGGATGTTAGGTTAATAGCTCTTTTTGCATAACACATTTGGTCGATCAGTGTGCACATACTTGGGGGTGAGGAACCAGGAAACCTCACAGCTTCCTCTTGTCTTCGCTCTGGCCTGCTGTGTGTTAGCAGACCTCAGCCTGCATGAGTGAGCTTCCTTGTGGGTTAGAGAGCGAGTGTTTCTCCTCTCTTTCCCCCTCTTCTTCCCAGCCCCTGAGCCTGCAGGGCAGACAGACAGAAGCACACATATGATTAATACAGCACAGCTGCAGTGCTGGCTCATTTGCATATGTATTAATAGAGGCAGAAACAACAATTCAATTACATCAAGAGACATTTGGAATACTAAAGAAATAGGCCTGAGACCATTCTGATTTTTTCCCCTCTCCTCTGTCTTTACTTAATTCAAGCAGGCAAGAATCTTTGGATTCAGTGATTTCGTCTCCTAGCTCTCCCCACACACACTGCTTTCCCTCTCCAAAATAAATAAATAAATAAATAAAAATCCCCTTTAGGAAGAAGTGGTGAGGGGCTACATACACAGCTATTACTACCACTGGGCTTCCCAGGAGCTCTCTGACATTCTGACAATAGGAACAGCCTGAGCAAAGCTTTTCTTCTATGCTTTTTTCATATCACCAAGCCTTCAGCTTGAAGATGGTGACTTTTGTTCCCCACTAAAACAGCCTCAAAACATGGCCATTCCCATCTTCTAGTCCTGCAGACAAATTCTTTCTGCTTTTCTCTTTGACTCGTGTTCCTTGAAGTTTTGATCAGTTTTCCTTTTATCTTCTTTCTTTCAATAGCTCTCTGTGCCAAGCTGCCTAATTATTAGGGTTCCCAACTTCAGGTTTCAGACTCTGGTACTTGAGCAAGGCTAAAGGCTTGTCCCTGAAGCAGATTAGCCCAGGGCACAGATAAATAGAGAAGGTAAGAGATTATGTGCCTTGCATGTAGATGTTCCCAGGTTTTCCTGTATCTTTTCCTTCTAATATTCAGTCAAAATCTATCCTCCTGTAACTAACTTAAAATCACTGCATATGGTCCTGCCCTCTGAGGTTTGGTGATATGAAACTCTCCTCCTCTTGTGGCATCTTTTGCGGTATTTAAAGAGTGTGATCATGACATTCATTTGTCTACTCTTCACCAAGGTGAATGTGCTCAGCTCCTTCAACCTCTCCTACTATGTTAGGGTCTCCATCCCAACGAGTCTCACTCAGGCAACATACCTATTGGATTTTGGTACTTCTGTGGTAGCCCTTCAGACAGAAGAGAACTCTCTGTAAAATATGTCACACAGAACACGCTGGGCCAAAAGCTCCAACCCAGAACCCTGTTTAGATGCAGAAGTAAGCAGAGGAATGCTGTACATCTGGCAGACAATACTGAGCCTCTAGATTGGCCCAGCTTAGAATCATGGCCATGGATTTGGCCTTGCTTACTCATCAGAGCAGAAGCATCTGCCTGTTGCACTGCAGAACCCAATTCACATTTCAGGAACGTTACGCCAGAAATACTGGACTGTAAAGGCCTCTGTCCCAGGTCTGTATTTGGATACAGCCACCCACGGACCTGGCCTAGTTCTGACACCAGCTCTGAGTCAGCACACATTTGGAGAATGAGAAAGCAAAAAGAGGTTATGCAAGCAGAAGCATGTAACTCCCTGGCAAGCACCATTGGTGAGGTCAGGCCATCTTTAATTTCTTTCCTCTTGTAAGAGCAAAAAAAAAGTGTGTTAAAAAAAGACTGTTGCACTTTCCTCCTCTTTCTTTTTGAGGTTAAGCAGGCAGAGAAGTAAAGCAGAACACTCCTTGATTATTTATAAGACATTAATTTTACATGAATATTGCTTAAGTGGCTGACAACGTCAGTAGTTGTGGCAGCAGGCAGAAGCTCCATCAACGGAATTGTGCTTCATCCCATGGTCCGGTTCCAAGAGAGGAACACTGACATTTAAAAAGAAGAATGGGCAAAGAATTGTTTATTTATTTTTAACATTTTGCTGACAGGTACCTTATGAAAAAGTTTATTTAGCTGCTTTTAATTCCACATTGTTTCTCTGTAATCACATATTTCTATAACAATGCGTATGGCAGAAGCTCATGGCAGATACCCACTCTAAGGCCCGAGACAGACAGGCCGAAAGGGGCATGGCGGCGTGGCACCAATTTCACATTCCCTAATCCTAGTATGGAGTGGCAGCGGACTAATGACGGTATCCCATGTACACAGGGGCTGCCATTGTGACATAAGTGACACGCAATATCTGCACATCAACTCATGCCGCTTACTCTGGCACTTTAAAAAAGAACCTGGAAACACCAGGTTGTTTTTACTCCAGAGGGAAGCTGCATGGTTTGGTGGCTGCCGCCAGCCCGGACATTCCTAAAGGTACGTACTGGGCCTTAGTCAACATGGACCTCTCCTTTGCTGATATCAAAAGGGTTGAGTTCATGCTTAAAGCATTTCCAAAGAAATCAGTGGCGCTTAAGGGAGTCATAATTACTATGTCTGATTGATTTCAGTGGCTCTACTCAAAGCACAATTAAGTTTGGAACCAACCCAAAGTCTTCCTCAATTTTATCTGGTGGTGGTTGTGGGCCTCCAAGCCATTTCTGATTTACCTAAGGCAAACATATCACAGGGGTTTCTTGGAAAGATTTGTTCAGAGGGGGTTTACTTTTTCCTTCTTCTGAGGCTGAGAGAACAGGGCTTGCCTAAGTTAACCCACTGGGCTTCCTTAGTCAAGTGGGGTGGGACCTTGGCTCATTGGAAGAAAACCAGCTAGCCAATGGGCAATTCGAGTTTCTACCCTCTGCATTTCTGCATTGGGAGTGGTGGAAGAAAAATATCCTGCCTGATTCAAAGATCCACAGTCAGGTGGGGTCAACAGTACTGGTCTAAACATCTCGACGGTTTTACACAGTATATGATAGCTTATAGTTTTGCATAAGGCAGCCATAGGATTCATGAAGCCAATACCCTATAGCCTAAAATCACAGATAATGCCCCTTGGATACAACTGTACATACAATCATGCAATTATGTTCTACAAAAGGACATAAAAATTATTCTTTGCTGACAGCATTGTCCTGACGTCTATATGAAGTAGTTTATGGCCAATTTTGACAAAGTTTGAAGCAGACATTGAAATGGCTTAGAGCAGCGGTTCCCAACCTGTGGGTCGCCACCCCTTTGGGAGGTCGAACAACGCTTTCACAGGGGTCACCTAAGACCATTGGACAACAGTAGCAAAATTACAGTTATGAAGTGGCAATGAAAGTAATTTTATGATTGGGGGTCACCACAACCATAAGGAACTATATTAAAGGATCAAAGCTTTTGAAAGGTTGAGAAACACTGGCTTTGAGACTGTCAGTGATTTATATACATGTGCATAGTTGGATCACATGCTCCTTGACATGGCAACACAGAAATTAATCCTAAAATGTTGATGTTTAGGTTTAGCCTACAGTTTTGCAGATTTAAATATTTATTTTTGGATTATATTGAACATAACAATAAGACAGGATCCTGACTTAATATGAGAATGCAGTGTGTTTGGCATGTACTCCATTGGCTCTCACTTCATATCTTTCTACACACAAACCAGAAACTATGGAGGTTATGATGGGTATGGTATCCATACTCCTTCCCCTTGATGTCATCATTTTGTGGTTTCTCCGTTTTGGTCTGGTGATTTTTTTTCCATTCTAAAAGGTTGAAATGCAACTGGTAAGGCTTAGGGACTGACAGTAAGAGCTTATACACATAGTTTGGTCACATCCTTTTGCTATTGGCCAATCCAGCACTTCTCCAAAAATAACTTCTCAAAAATTGAATCCAGCTCTTAGGTCAAAAGAGATTCCCCCAGTCTTTTGCTAGGCCATGATGTTTGAAGATGCTGTTGTGTAAATGATTCTGTTGACCTTGTTCCAGAAGACCCATATGTCTAACTTGGTAAATGCCAGGGTTTGCTGAGCTTCTGCTTATCAAGCACCACTCTCGATTCCACATGTTAAATCATTTTAAACTTCCCAAACCAGCTTGTGATATGTCAGGAACAAGGAGCCTCCCATTCAGACAAAAAAGTCAACTGTCCATTGGACATATTCAGGCTCTCATGTACATCTATAGTAGGCCTTTGGGTCAGAGTCACTATAAAACTGATAAGAGTGTCATCGAAGAGGGCAGATGCAAACACAGAAAAATTATTGATTTTTAAAAATACAGAGAGAAACAATAGCTGATTCATCACTCCATTCAAGGAGTGTGAACAGAACATAGTTCCAGCCCTTAAAATACTTCCACCCTCCTCCTCTTTTTATTGCCTGGAATCTTAAGAGCTTTATCATTTGCAGTCATAAAATGAAAATATACACCAAACCCTCAAAGGGCAAGTATGAAATTAAATTATATTTGGGCATCTGTAACCTTTTAAAATGATCAGATTCCAGTTAATGTATTTCTTCCTGTTCCGAGGGCTGCCATGGTGTTTGATGGTGGGAAGCAGTCCAAAGGGCATTGGGAGATAATAAATTCACTGGAAGTTTCACCCTGAGGCAGTCCTCAATACACCATGCCTTCCATTTAGGAGGCCTGACCAAAAATCTTGTCACATTCAAAGGTCACTGAGGTTGGGGATGGTGTGCCCCATCGATCTTTCCCTAGTGGCACAGAGTGACAGCTGAGCTCATAAGCAGTCGTCAGAATTTGGAAGAGAAGTTATTGTGGCAAATGGAGACTGGTTGGAAGAGGAGGGAATAAAGCAGCCTGCAAGGCTTTTTATATCCTGTAGGCTAATAACATCCCTAAATAATTATTTTATAGCTGACAAAGTAGGACTCCCATGGTTTGGCATCTTCCTTTTCTGTGTTTCCAAAGGTGGTCTCCACCATCTGTTGTTGCTGTTTTTAAGGGCCTTCAATCACAGGATCATTGAGTTGGAAGAGACCTCAATGGCTATTCAGTCCAACCTTCTGCCATGCAGGAAGACACAGTAAAAGCACCCCCAACAGTTGGCCATCTAGCCGCTGTCTGAAACCCTCCAAAGGAAACTCCACTGCTGTCTAGTCCACTGCCAGACAGCTCTCACTGTCAGAAAGTTCTTCCTAATGTTTAGGTGGAATATTTTTTCCTCTACACTTGTCCCTCCATATGCACTAGGGTTAGGGGCACAAGACCCCTGTAAATATGGGGGGAAACCATATAACAAAAACACCATGTTTTTACCTGAGAGGATACTTCTCTAGGAATCTCTAGGTCCTCCAGTGCAACTCTGTGGTCAACATCCGACAGATATTGACCATAGAACTGCACTGGAGGACCTAGATATTCCTAGAGAGAACATAGTTATCAAATTTATGAATAATCACATCCGCAAATATCAGTCGCAAATATGGAGGGATGAGTGTAGTTTGAATCTACAGCTTGGTGTTCTAGTCTCTGGAGCAGCAGAAAACAAGCTTGCTCCTTCTTCCATATGACATTCTTGCAAATATTTTAACATGGCTATAATGTAATCTCTTAACCTTCTTTTCCCCATGCTAAACATACCCAGCTCCCTAAGCTGTTCCTGTGGCTGTTATTTCCATGTTTTTGCTGTATTCTGTTTTAACTTATACTGCAAACTGATTTCAGTTGGATATTAGAGGGAATATAAATTAAATAATAAATAAACCAACATTTATCTTCTGTTCTTTAAAAAGGTATCTGTATTAGGTTTCACTTAACATGCAGTTTTATATCAATACAATCAGTAATACAACTGATGAGAAGGAAAGAGGCCAATCAACTTTGGATACTACATAGTATGTTACAGTAATTCCCCAAAGCTTGCTATTCTTTATTTATATCCTTTTTAACATGTCCCTTCCTCATTATAGCCTTCTTATCAGACTCAAAAGCTGATCGAAAATACAAGGAGAGCTCATAGTGATGTAGCTGTAAATGAGTTTTCAAAACTTTATTAGCTGGAAATTTTTCAGTTCCTCTCTGGGGTTAGTGTGTTGTTCTTATTTGTTTGGGTCTTTATGTTTGTATATTTTGGTAAATATCTGTTTAACAGCTGCTTTGGTTGCAAGCCGCATATGAAATGGGGGGGGGGGGGACTGCCATATTGGAAATTGTTCCATTTTCCCCCTTCTGTTAAGTGGGAATTTGTGGGTTATTAATTTGTAACATGTGGATTAGGGTCTTTCTTAATTAATCTCATTGATAGAACTTAATATTTTCATAGAAGTAATTTCGGTTTATAATGATTTGGAGGCAAGTAATAACTAAGGAGATGTAAAATATTTCCTTCTCATTCTCTCTCTTTCTTTTAAAAATGCTCTAGTTTTCTATGTTAGATCAGTGAGACTCGGAATCCTTTTAGCTGACTATTGTTATTGTTAACTTTATTTATATCCTGCATTTTCTCCAAAACTGGATTCAAAGTGGCTTATAATTTAAAACAAGTACAGTATAGCATTGCTAAAAGCATACAAAGGTCAACATTTAAATAATGTGAACTACTTTTTCACTTTGAACTCAGTTTGCAGCAGATGAAGTAAGCTGATGACAAATGTGGAAAGTGGGACAAGGAAAGAGAAGCCAGAACATTTTAGAAGCCACTGAGAAAATGAGATAGCAGAGGATTAACTGTGACTGTCCCTGCTGAACTGGGACAGTTGAAGGTTATGAAATATTAATTTTAGCTCAAGCAGACACCCGAGTTAAAAAATGATAGAACCCAAGTCCCTTTATTGATTACTGCGGGGTTTTTTTTCTTTGATTGATCATTTACACTTCAGCCAGCCAATTAATCAATTAAATACACATTCCAACGCTTCAAGGTATTAAATTAATAAATCAATGTACCAGTCAACTATATAAGGAGCTGGCTTTGATTGTGACAATGACTCTGAACATTACAGCGTTATGAACGGGAAGTATAACTGATTTTTTTATACTTTCTGCTTCCTTACCTCATGCAGAATAGATCTTCTGAGTCATAAACAGGGGATAGATGATTAAGTTCCCAATGCAGCACATCTTGTGAAAGAACTATTATTTAAAAGTTAGAGGTTGGGAGAAACAGAAGGAAATGCTGTATTATGCTTCATGTTTTCTTCATTGTCTTCATCATTAAAAAACAAAAAAAGCTTGACTCATCTATGGGAACATATGCTGAAAAAACTGTCTGTACAATCTATTAATAAATAAATAATCAGATATAATTATCAGTTAGCAGTTTGGATAATTATTTAGCCCAATGTTGGCTATTCTGACTTGCAAAAGCAGTCCAGGGCTGTCTGCCAGCTCTCCCACCTGAGATGCTGTAGCTGGTGATGCCAAAGATAAAATCTGAGGTGCTATAACTCACTGGGCTACCAAGCTATGGCATTTCCTTTATATAGATCACTTGATTTCTATTTCTGCTTCTTCCATCCTAGAACAGAGTTAAAGGCTTCCCAAAGCCTCTGCTCCCATCCCAGACAGAAGCAATGATTTGGAGTCAAGTAAGAACTAAGGAGATGTAAAATATTTCCTTCTCATTCTCTTGCTTTCTTTTAAAAATGTTCTAGTTTTCTGTGTTAGACCAGTGAGACTCGGAATCCTTTTAGAAAGGAGAAAGTCCATTTGGAAGCTGTGGGTGGGTGGTAGTATATATAATATTTTGTCCACACAAAGCAATTTCCCCAAAAGCAGATGTGCGGATGGAATCTTTGATCTTCCATACATTGTCTTGATTTATGCACACAATATGTAAGCTATTCTTCAGGGCCTCCGATTATGAGGGGCTACTAAATGCAAAGCAATATAATGGGTGGGTAGGTTTTGGGGTAATGCTGTGGGGCCTCTTGAACTTGACATAACCTTGATCCCCACCCCACTCCTCCCAGAAACCTTCACAATAGTTTTATCTGGCCAAGAACAGACAAACAGACAGACAAATCACAAGCAGTTAGAGGAGTGTGGTGTGATGTGGGCTTTCAACTGTAAAATACTTCTTTTGTAACAAATCCAGGTTCATGATTTGGGGGAAATAATGCTGCAGTTTATAGGTGGAAATTGATCTTCCACTGCTAATTGTAGATGGCATATAAGGAAAATGGGACTTGTTTTCATTTTTTTTAAAAAATCCACACATTTGTGCATGCTTTTTTGTTATGAAAATAAGACCGATGCCAAAGAAAGGCTGATCGTCTCTCAGAGATGTAAATTAATGTGTGCCGTGGTCAGCCGAGGACCTGCTGGCATCTGGTTGACTGGTTCGAAAAGCTTAATTTGCTTTGTGAACTGCTTTCTATTATCGGTTCTCCATTACTGTCAGTCAAGCGACCCGGATAAAGGCAACAACAAGAGTGACGGTGACAATGACAGACACTCACTCCTTGACACACGGCGCTCGGCAGAGGAGCGTGTGCAGGAAAAAAGCAGTTACCCTCTTCCAGTTCAGGCAGAGCTGAAAGAAGTTGACAAGTAGGCCTTGTGGGCTAGCCAGGAGATCTCACTGCCACACAGGAGGCAGAGGGAATAGGGTTGCTCACTAAAAGAGGAGTTGAATTTGGAGCAGAAAATGGTATGTTGGAGCAGAGGGCATTTAAGTTATGGCAGAAGATGCATCTGTCTTCTCTCAAAGTTAAGCTGTAGGCTGTTCTGATTTCCAAGCTTGGGTTCAGAGGGTTTCCTTAGTTCCCTTTTGTCTTACCATGGAGTGCTTAATGGGACGTGACAGCTAGTGATCACAGCCCCTTTATTCTATGCAAGAAATTTATTTACTTTGGCCTAAATCTATTTGCTTGTCCCAGTTGAAGTAAACACATTGAATGAGTGGGGTTTACAGAAACCACTCTAATGGGGACCAGCAGTTGGACATCACCCACAGCTTTATTAGAGGAGTCAAATATGTATTTTGAAAGGTAGACAGGAACTGCAGGCCAACTCAAGTGTTGTCTTCCTTTTCTCTTAATTTCACTTGGAATGGATAAATGACTTAGATAAGCAACACTTACCTATAAGAGCAAAATATGGTTTTCTTTTCTGAAAAATAACTTCCATTTATGGGGAAACTTGGCACTTGTATTATCACATCCACTGTGATAATTGCACACATACACATGTTGGCACATGTACATCATCTTTATTTGCAACAGAGGACTAAAGTTGATGGTTCATCCCAGTTAAAGCAGACCCATTCAATCAATGGGGATGTGAAATGTCAATATTTATGTAAGATCCATATTCCATTCTTATTTATGTAAGGTCCATATGGAATATGGAAGAAAGGAGAAGAGAAGAAATAAGGTTAGAAAGAAGGTGAGGAGAAAAGATCTGATGGATACCTTGATAGGGAATTTGTAAACAAGACTAATGATTAAAGTTAAAATATTTAGATTATTTGTAGATTGTTCATTTATGTCTAGTTAAATGTTGTTAATTGTTAAGTTGTGGTTTCTTCCCTTTTCCTTTTCTTTTGTCATGTGTCTTTTTTATATATGGATACTCTATATCTTATGTGTAATTGTATAAATAAGCAATAAAAAGACGATGTAAAAAATAAAATATTTATGTAAGATCCAAAACACACTGCAGAAATAATCCAGTTTGAGACTGCTTTAACTGCCCTGGCTCCATGCTAGGGAATCATGGGAATTGTAGCTTATTGTGGCAGCAGATAGAGAAGGCTAAATGTCACAAAACTACAGTTCCCCAGAATTCCCTAGCATTTAGCCAGGGCAGTTAAAGCGGTCTCAAGCTGGATTAATTCTGCAGTGTGTTTTGAACCTAAATTCCCTTAATTCAGTGGGTCCACTTTATTTGCAACTAGCAATTGGATTTAGTTCTCTGATTCCAAAAGCCATTTATATTTTTAGTTTTTTGTGGGTTTTTCAGGCTATGTGGCCATGTTCTAAAAGAGTTTATTCCTGACGTTTCGCCAGCATCTGTGGCTGGCATCTTCAGAGAATGTTGGCATAGAAGAGAGCTGGATATGCAAAGGAGAATCCCACCCTGAGGCCCTACCATCAACAACAGAGCAATACACAGATTAACATGGAATTTCCTCCCTACCCAAGGTCACACTGTGTGTGTGTGTGTGTTTTTCTATGCCAACATTCTCTGAAGATGCCAGCCACAGATGCTGGCGAAACATCAGGAATAAACTCTGCTAGAACATGGCCACATAGCCCAAAAAACCCACAAAAAAACTATGGATGCCGACCATGAAAGCCTTTGACGTCACATTTATATTTTGTCTGTTACTCTTCAGAAGGATCTTGTAGACCTGTGAAAAGTGCAGAAAAGGACAACCAAAATTACCAAGAGACTTCAGCAGCTCCACAGTGGGGAAAGGTTACAATGTCTGGGTTCTAGCTTACGAGGGACATGATACACACATTTAAACCTATGTATGGCATGAACAAAATGTTTCGGGACTAGATTGATGTTTTTGATGTTTAAAAAAAAGAGCTTCTTCCCATCCTACACAGTTAGACTATGTATAGTATTTGCTACTGTGGCTTTCCAGGTTCTGCGGGGGCACAATCACAGTTTAAATCCCAATATATATTTTTAGCAAGAAGTCAGATATTCAATATAACACATACTTACTGTCCCCAAACATCCATGCATCCAATGAGGTGTAAGTGTAGTACTTGATTGCAGGACTCTTTTGCTTGTGCTGTTCGGCAGTGTTGCCACATTTGGATGCATCTTTAAAGCCCTAAATAAAAAAAAGATGCAAATGCAATATAAATAGATGCAAATGCAATATAAATATTCCACCACGAAGAACCTTTGTTCTCTCCTAAATACATAACTGAAAACACCAATACTTTATTCATGGTGAAAATGGCCTGCTCCTTATCCTTGGTAAGTTCAGTTTCTTTATTCTCCAGCTCTCCCTCTGTTTCTAAACTCAACAGGTACAGCCCCTTCGTTAGGATTTCTCCATCCTTTGGGCCAAGCCAGTAATTCACAGGGGTCTCACTGCCAGAAGATGTATTGATGACTGTTAGCTTGGGCAGCTTTGAAAGAGTGTTAGACAAACTCATGAAGGACATGACTACTAATGGTTACAGGTTATGACGATGATCATATATTATCTCCAGTGCTGCAGGCAATATGGCTCTGAAGATCACTTGCAAGAGATCATAAACGTGAGAGTTCTTTTGTGCATACATCCTACTGATGGCCTTCTCATAGGCATCTTGTTGACCACCTTAGTAACAGAATGCTGAACTAGGTAGATGTTTCATTTGATCCATCAGAGCTCTTCATGCATTCTTACCTGAAAAGAAAGAACATTTGTTTCAGCAAAATTTGCAGCCACATTAGCAGAGTCTTGCAAGAGAAATGTGTGTTTATCTTGTGCTACCACATGCTATAGGGACAACAGGATTTGGTGTTCATCACAACAAGAGCTCTTTCTTTTGTACTCTGTATTTCTATCACTAAATCCTGAACTAGCATGGTGAGAATTGGATAAAGATTGTTGTCCTTCAAGCCCTTTGTCCCCACCACAGTTCAATTTCTGATTGGTGCACCCATCATCTAGGGACAAATAAACAGAACAACAACAATAAGAGTAATCCTGATCTAGACTGGATCTCTTGTCTTGCAGTTGAGCACTATTCAAATATCTGTTCCAGAACAGATTTTGGACATGTGGGAGAGGGCTGCAGAGGGAGAGACAGGAAGAGAAAATCACCTTGTGCAAACATGGGATTTCACCTATTCTGTCATAAGCAGGGCATAGATGTTCTCTGCTTCTTGGCTCAATAAAAATCCACAGAAAATAGGTTGATGGTTTTGCAGGGAAGAATATAAAAACACTCTTTGCACACAAATCCTAAGCATTCTGTGAGGAGGCCATTTTATTTGTTGTTGTTGCAGCTGCTTTGTAGACACACAGATATATGTATTGGATGAGTCCTCATCCAGAATCCCTGTTCTCACAATGGCCAGGTAATTAATTGCTGTGAGAAGCTTGCAAGCAAGGCCTAAAGGCAATCGCTTTCTTTTGGCTGTCACTTTCCAGTATCTGGTATTTAGTGATATTGCCTCTGAGCTTGAGGTGTCATACCTAGTCAACATGACTAACAGCCATTTCTAGATGCCTTCTTCATGGATCTAATTGTAGGCTAAAGAGATCGTACAACAGTTCCTGGCCATTTTGAATTTATGAGTAGTTATCATGCATATATCCCTGTTCTGTTCCAAGGGGCTCAAAGCAGCTTAGACGTGGTTTCCGTGCAGGCAAGAGCTCACATTAGCACCTGGCTTTCTCAAGCAGCTGCCAGGACTCCAGTGCTGTAGCATAACTCGCATGGGTGGCTTCCCTTTTTTTGCTTATTACTTACTGTTAAGTTGGCTTCAAGTTGAAGCAACCCTAGAAATGACAGACCTCCAAGAGCCCTGCTCACCAGCTTCCCTAATCAGGTTTTGCAAATTTCATGGGTTTTTTCCAATTAGTTCTACCATTTCATGATGTGCCTTTTTTATTCCTTTTGACCTTTTTCAACCAATACTAGGTAATAGGTCTGGATGGTAGTTTCTGACACCATCCACTGTGTAGCATATTTTCCAGGCTTCATGGAAAATCAAACTGGTATCCCGCAGCATTTTATAGTAGAGACCACCAATAGAAGAGAGGGTCCTCTAGAGGACATTTAACTCAGGGGGCATGTAAACCTAGAACTGCCGTGATCCAGCCTATATTCATTGTAACAGAAGTTCTTCAAGCTACTTCATCTTATCAGTTCAGCTACTGAGAAGCTTAGAAGTATCCCTGTACCTTGTTCCTTTAAACTGATTGCTCTATGGAAAACATGTCCTTTCTCTGGTTGCAAAAGCCAATTAAATTTGCTGGGTCTTCCTATAAGTTTATATTATACAAAAGAACTGTTTCCCACTAAATTCTGCCCCTTCTTCTCAGTGTGCTTCTAGCCTTTATGTACCTTGCCTTTCCCTTCTTAGTTGTTTCCCTAGGAAATCCAGAAGGGCTACAAAACACTGCAGACTCAGGCCTCCAGATAAGGCTTATGGACAAATTGTTGGTAGATTTCTTTGTTCGCCTGGAGCATTTACATTGCTTACATCGGACAACACATTCATATGGAACGTATCAGCCAACAGTGTTTACCCGGATGACCCTATCAAATTTCCTTTCTGGCCAGCTTTCAAGTCTTTTCACTCCATTTCAATTACTGTCACATGGTGCGAACATTGTTATGTACAAATATGTGACTTATTTGGGCAGCCTTCCAGTTAGCTATTCTTAATTTGCAAAGGGAGAGGCAATCTGGTCTGCTAACTTCGCAGCGATGCATTATTATCGCAGAAGCTGAGTAACACATTTTTATAAGCTGATGATAGGAAGTGCCTAGTGATAAGTCTCTACATGTGAACAACATGGAAGGAGATCTTGCAGTCAATGCAGAAGGGACTTGGAGCTGCACACTCTGGGCTTTAGATTCATACTCCAGATTCCCACCATACAATTATTTTCAGACATTTTACTAACTGCTGTATTCAGTGCATGATCAGGGAGCATAGAATTTGATTCATGGAGGATTCTTGCAAGCTGGAAACAGGACCAGTTTTAAATATGACTGATTTGGATAGCCACCATGAGTGCCAAGCTGAAAGGAATGTCAAACTGACCCCCATGACTAGGACTAAGATCCTTAATCATGCTTGTACCTAGGTTAACATAGTTAAATGGTGGGAATGCTATACCACTCTTGCACTGAATTCAGACATTATGCAACCGAGTGTGTATCAATCAATGTGCCTGCTTATTGTCCTGTTGTGCAGTGGGGAAGTGCACAGGGACTGTTTCAGCAGCTCTAGTTGATCAAGTGGTACAGTAAAGGCACTGATATTGGTTGAAAAAGTAAAAAAGAAATAAAGAAGGCACTTATCATGAAATGATACTACGTGTTGGCAAACAATTCATTGGACTCATTATGGATAATGCATAATAAAGTTGATCAAGCTATTCAGTGAAGTCAGTGAGTGAAACAAAGAAAATGTCTTAGTGGCATGTTTACCATAGAGCAAAGCTATGCACATGTAGATCAGACCAGTGAACACTATTTGGGAATCATTTGTATATCCCCTTGTGATCCAAAGTGAATGAACACTACCTTGAAACCCTTTGCATATATGTTTGAGATGCAAAGTGGAAAAAGATGTCTAAGGCGCGTTACAGACCGCCCCTTTGGGGCAGCCTGTAGGCGCACCTTTCCCCGCCGGATCGGGGCTTCAGCGGCCAGAGCGGCAGCCGCTGAAGCCCCGATCCGCCGCTTTCTGGGCTGCGGGGAAGCGGCAAAAGGCCCCTTCCTCGCAGCCTGGAAAGGGGTGTCCTTGGGGCTTCAAGCCCCAAGGACACCCCGCGGCGGCGGGGAGAAGGAGAAAGGGGCCGTAGGCTAGCACCCCATCGGACCAACCAGGAAGGAGCTCAAAACGGAGCTCCTTCCGGGGTCGCGGAAAGGGCGCCCTAGGCGCCCTGCCGCGACCCAATACATCACAACCGCACCGCCTCATTGGAGGCGGCGCGCCGTGATATATCGATGACGCGGCCGTGTGGAACGACCACTGCCATTTTGTGCGCGCACAGCACGCACTAGGGTTAGGGCAGTGCGGAAGCACTGCCCCGTATTAACCCTAGTACGCGCTCTGCGCATACTTTTAAGCCGTGTGTAATGGGCCTAATCATCAAAGGGCTAAAAAACCAATGTTTAACGTTGACCTCGGGGCACAATGGGGTGTTGGCATCTGCATGCCCTCATGTCACCCTGATACCGGCATCATGCTGCCCACCTGACCACATGGCGAATGGCAAAAGGGCATTTTTTGGTGCAGCGTTTTAGATGCACTGAGCCAAAGAAACTCCTAAAAGCCACCACTGCAGCAAGGGAAGCTTTTCACTGCTTTAACTAGGAGTGGCAAAGCACCAGATCGAGGCCTTAGCGTATGGTTGCTGTGGGCCCAATCTGGTGGCACAGAACTGCTCTATCAGGCAGTCTTTTGCCCCTAAGTGAACAATAACAGAATAACACAACTGTCATTCATCCAATTTTGCCCTCTCCACACTCTCCTTATTCTCCATTGTTGAATATTGGTGATAATCTCCTTGGGATCGGAGACTATTATATGGGATCTCTATGTGGAATTTAGAGTCTCAATTTGAGCAAGGGATAGAAGAAAATATGGGCAAGCAGCTGAAAGTCTCAGGACTTCAGGTTTGTTTCATTCAAGGATGACACTTATGAGATTAAAGCAAGGGCACAGATCAGGGACTTTTAAGCAAGCTTGGAAGACATACTATTTTGTTGTTAGAAAGATGGAAGTGTTTCAAGGGTAAGTTTTCCAGCCTCGTCATTTCAAGAGTAATACTGAAAGAAGAGAATGAGGTGGAACCATGTGTTTGGTGAATGAGGGGAGAAAGTTGCCTACAGGCTGAATGGCTGAGGTCTAATATACGCGTGTAACTACGCTTACAGTTCTCTGTCCTTCCACCCTCCAACAACTGTCAAACTCCAGGAAGGAGCCTTTGCTGCTCTCCCTTCCTAGTGGGGAATGGAGAGTGGGAAAATGATTCAGACCATAGAGACACAGCCAGTATCAGCTTGGTTAGGGAAAAGAAATGAAGATGTTCTGTATTTTCAAATGGAGTGCACTTACCTTTTCCTTCCCCCAGGAGCCTGGAGCAGCCAGAATGTCATGGTCTGAATTGCTTCCCTTCCCTCTGCAACAGCAATCCATCTTGGTTGCTGAGGGTGGGCGGTTTTTGGATGGAGTACTAGGGCAAGAAAATACCCTTTGTGCCCTGTCCAGAAAGGGACTTATGCATGTGTGGGCTGTCCTCTTGCATGAGTAAGTCACTAACAGGAGGCTAGCCAATGTTTAAAAAGCTTGGCAGTCTTTATGTGTTCTTCCATTGTGGGATGGAGTGGGAGAGAGACAGAACCAACTCTCCTGGCAAAATGAACCACTTCGACAGACATTTGGCCCTTGGAAACAATAGTCCCTCATGATTATTTCATGCAAGTTCTGTTAAGTAAAAGGGTTTGAGCATGATATTGTACTGTGAGTTCCTCTGTTCCTGCTTTCATGAATTGGCTTCTGTCGTGGGAATGGAGACACAGAAAATGTATCTGTGTGATGCTACCAATACGTCCTTGAACAGATGTATGGGGGGATATAGAACTATTGTTTTACAAGGTCTGCTCCTCTCCTTAAGATAAAGACCCTCATGCATGCTTGTCTTCAAGCTATATTTGATTAGTGTCATTTCTCTTCTTAAATGACGATTTCTGGTGGTGTGCCTAACCCAGTAGGTTTCTGCACAAAATCACCCAAACATGAAAGCATTCGACAAAGGGAGAGCCCAGTTTCATAAAATCTGTATTCAAATGAAGTAAACATATCCAAACTATGCAGAATTGTGGTGCACACTGGCACAAATCAGAACAATATCCAGCCATGTGTGCATTTTTAATGATGGAGCTCTGACTGATATAGAATAGAAACATTGCCACACTTTATAACATCAGAAACTTAAATGCATGGACTCTGATTGGTTCATCTATGGCTCCATACAGAACGTATGTTGGAAGTGATATTGTACTCAGGATGAAAGTTAGCCCTTCAGATAACTCATTTCTTATTACTGCTCCCCTCCACACACACACATTTTAATTTAATTTTATTTTCTTCTTTGTCCCCAACTACAAATACAGAACCCATTGGTTCTTAAAGTGATATTAAGAACATGGCTGTGGCACAAAACACATAGATCTGCCTAATGTTAAAACAGCTAATATGGTTTTTTCCCAAATAATTTAAAAATAGCTATTATGCCACATTCTCATTTTCTTTATTAACAGAACAAGAATTCATTTTTAGTGTGGCCTCGAAGCTGTAATGAGCATTGTTAACATACAATAACAATGCCCCAGGGGAAAGATTTCAAAGGCAGTCTAACCTCACAGTTGAACTTCTGATGTACTGCCGTGCCATCCAGCCAAGAACACTTTCACAATCCTGCCGAGAGTTTAGCAGAATATTGCTAAATGATAGATGATGGATGGTCAAAGTTATGAGCTGAGGACAGATAGCATTTCCCTAAGAATGTAAAAATACACGCTCAAAATTTTAATACTAGTTCTACAATGACAGAGGAAGACATATATGAAAGCCCCCTAGTCCAAGTCCCTGAATCCAGGAAGGAAGATGCTCAACTCGCATTACCCTGTTACATTAAACCCCGGATTCTGGGGTCCCCTGACATGTGGCTATTTATGTGGCCTTCCCCCATAAACTAGGGTTTCCATATCTCGGTTTTTCCTATGACATTCCCAATTTTTAAGGCTCTTTGGGATGTCCCACCTGCTTTTGGGATCATGTCCTGGACCCAGCAAGGCCTCCCTGACCCTGGAGCAGCTATGCAGAGCCTTGGCCAGCTGGCCAACAAACCAGCCCCCAAACATCCAGGGGGTGAGGCCTCCCTGGCACGGCCTACACGCTGGGCCTCTGCTGGCCAGAGGAGCCCCAGAGAGAGCCAAAGGTCAAGCCAGCACCCAAAACATCCAGCCAGCAAGGCCTCCCTGGTGCAGCCTGTGTGTGGGGCCTCCACCAGCCAGAGGAGGCCCAGAGAGAGCTGGAAGCCCGGACCACTGGCTAAGGCGGCCAGGCAGGTAGGCCTGGCTGGAGCCTCTGAGGATGGGGATTGAAGGCCGCCTTCGCCTTTAGTTGGTTGTGTCCTCCATTTTTTTGAATGTCCAACACATTGTTTCCTATATTTTGTTCCGATTTTGTGGCTACGTTAGGTATTGATTTTTCTCCATTTTTGACAAGGACCTTAGGCCAAAAAAATAAAAATAAAAAAAAAAAAATAGAAGTGTTCCTCAGATCCATATAAGTTGTCTATATTATTTTAACTACTTAGTTTACATATTTGGGAGCACAGAAAGTGAACTACACCTGAGAAGCCTTTCAGTTTAGCCAAAAATGCATTTGAACCCTCCCTCCCTTATTAATCCATTTCCAGCTTGTGAGTTCTTCCGCCAAATTTTTAGAAAGCCATGTAGATAAGAAGACTTTTAATCTTGCATCACTTCAACTGGGTTCTGTTCTTACTGGGCCATAAATGTAACTTTTCAGAATAACAAATCTCATGGAACTGTGATGAAGATAACTTAGAATTTACCTGTTGTTGCTGCCATGAATATCAAGGCAGAAAGGCAAAATCAAAAATGTGGTAACCGAATTGTGCAACTAGCAAGTGCTCAATCAGGAAAGGGCATGCCCTTGAGCAGAGAGGGCTTCACTACCTGAATTTGGCAACTCTGGACCTCCTCCAAAAGCCCATCATGTGCCATTGCAGCTGCTGTTCTGCAAAACCAAAAGTGAAACCTTTTCCCATTCACCTTTTGAGGACTTTTGGGGTGCTGTTGTTTTAGGGAGGGGTACAAAAAGCATCATTTTTGTCTGAAAATTAGGGTTTTGGAAAAAAATTCAGGGGAGTGCCAAATGTTTGAAAGTATCAGTGGAACATTCCCAAAAGCTATACATTCCCCACTCCCCGGCTACATGCAAACCAATGATCTGGACAATTCTTGTGTCAGCACTCAATGATTTGCCACAAATTTTATCATGGCATACCTTTTGATCATGAGCAACTTTCTGCTCGATTCTTCCTTGCAACCTATCTATGTTCTCTCAAAGACAAAACAGCCTATGAGCACACTGCATATCAGTTGAGTCATGAGATATAATTCAGGCACACGTCCCACCTCTCTTGTTCATTCTGGCATGTTATCCATAAATATGAGCAGGATGGCCATTAGCAGTATGGTAGGTGTGACAATCTAGTAACAGCTACTATATTAGAAGAACATATACATTGTGCCCAAAACTATATGATAGTTGTTGCAGTGAAGTTTGATCCCCCATAGTACTGAGGTCAAGATACTCCTGAATGGTAGAAGCTGATAGTGTAAATATAAGAGAAAGGAAATATCTATCATCCAATTCTCATTGGCATATTGGGTAGAGCTATATAATATGTTTACTGTAATTTCTGGCATAAATTAAAGAGCTAAAAGGTTCCTTGGCAATTTTGTGCCTTCGTGTCAACCACCCTTGGCAAGAGGTGACATGTTTCTTTATTCCTTTACACCCTAAACCCATGTGACTGTAGGGGAATAAAGATCTGACCACTGAGCTTAGCTCTGGGTGTGACCCAGGGATCACACATTTTTCCATCTGAATATGAGAACTGGGTCCTACTCTTCCAAGAGTTAAAGCAAACAGTGAAAAGTCCATGATGCCTTGGCTTAGCAGTTGCTTTTCCTACATATACAGTGGTACCTCGGGATACGAAATACCCAGGTTACGAAATTTTCGGGATACGAAAATTTCCTATCTACTAGTCACATGAATTAAATTACACAAATTTAACCAGCAGCATATCCAGTTATTTAAATACTCCCAAGTTCTGCCTTCACTGTTAAGAAAGGCACCCAAGACATAAAGAATGTACACTTATGGGAAGATGGCAAAATGCAGATTGTGTTTCACTGTACTACTCTGCCATAGATAGTGTTGGCAGCATCCCTAGGGTATAAAATTAATCCAAATTTTGGAGCTCTCCGTTGTAGACCTTTGAATAGACACAGTCCTTTGTTTGATTGCTTCAGGGTGCCATAACTTTTCATTCTCTAAAATGTTGTCAGTTTAACCATCTTGATGCACAGCATGCGGTCATTCCAGTGTCCTTTCTCCTGGTCTTGAGCCAGACGTTGTCCTGCCCTGTAATGATTAAATCTGAACAGACAGATTCAATAATGTCAAAGTTCAATCTTGTCTAAAAATATTAACATGCTGCACCCCATCCTGCATATTGTACATTTCATTCTCTGTTACAAGGCATGGCAGGTCTGTAAGAAGAATGTCATTGACTAAATAAGAGAGGAACAAAACCCAGGCAATTCTGTCCATGTAATGTCACACGTCATGGGGCTACTTCAGCCTTCAGCCTTAGGCCATGGCACTTGAATTGCCAATGGCCAGATTTTACAAAACAACAAACAAAAACCCCTGCCTTCTTTCTGTGTAACCTCTAGGCCAGTTGCCAGATTTGTGTGTGGGTAAAAGCCAGACATGTAGCTCAGTTGCCAAAATATTTGAAATTACATCCAGAAGAATGATATATATTTTTTTGTCATTAATGTGCATGCTTAAATTGTGTAGGCAGTGTTTGGGCCCATTTTGTTCAACTCAGCTCAGCTCCCATGCTACTATATGGGTGATGAGAAGATTTCATGTGTATAAGTGCCTCATGGAGGAAGGCAGAGAAGGTAGTGTCATCATTTGTACTGGAGGTAAGGAGAATGGAGGAGGCTTGGATCTAGCTTAAGAATTTTTAAAACCAGAAGATAATGACTCTATGCATGAGTTCTTATGTATGTGAAGGAAGGTAAGGGAGATAATATTTAGAAGTTTGGGTGGAATCATCACCAAATTAGCTCTTTCTTGTTTGCATTTTCTATTGAGAAGAATATTTACTATGTGTGTAGCATTTAATTAATTGACTGGCTGACAAATTAATTTTTATCCCACCTTTTCCCCAATGCAAGGCAGCTTACAAAAATGAAATTATGACAGGTAATCATTAACAGCACTTTTTGGTCATTATTCCAACATCTTGTGATTGCAAATCCTACAGTGTGACTATGTGCTCTATTGAGATGGATGATGTGGATCACTGGATTGACTCAATCAAAAAATTCATGGCCCTGAGTTTGCAAGATCTGAGCAGGGCAGTTGATAACTGGGGGATCTGGGAGGTCTCTCATTCATGGGATTCCCATAAATCAAAGTCAACTTGATGGCAACTAACAACAAGAATGAATGGAAGGCAAGGAATAGAATGTGGCTTTGGCAGTTCCATCAAAGCTTACCTCTATGTGGGGCAAATCCCCCAGCCCCATGGTAAGCATATTGGCTATATAGATAGGATCCACTACAGTGAAAATCTTCAGGACCTTACCTGATAGCAGGCAGAAACATGGACTTATTCTATATAGGAAACTGAACCAAGGACATTTGTAATGAAATACAATGCAAGCTAATATTACACTCAGACTCTTTGAGTCAAAGAAGGAGGAAGAGAGTTAGGTGAATAAACACACATAATATCTTCTTGCATCTTTGAAAGCTACAGTGGAATATCTGAGCTTTTTCCATTTTGCTTGATCACCTTGAAATGCTGTTCCAAACTCACCCTCAGAGATCACATGCTTTGTTTAGCATTCCACAGTCTGGTGCCCTCTAACCTTCATTGCTCTGCTAATGTAAACAGCCAATGTTAAAAGAAGATCACCAAATAACAACAATGCCTGATCATAACTTTGGTCACGGTATTGTTGCATGTTTGTCCTTGCTCTGTTTGTTATCATACTCAGCATGGTTATACTTAGCATTACAATGGAGAACATCTTCAGTGGAAATGCATTATTTTGTTGGATTTCTTTTCCTTTAAATAATGGCCAAATACACAATGCTGATACATATCCAATATCTCTATACATTCACTTCCAGTTGCTGTATAGCTTACCCGTTACCTTGACCTACAAGTGCACCAAGCATCAGGGACGTAGTATAGGCATTGTTGCTGTTTTTCTCCAACAGGTGTGGTTCTTCACATTGGGAGCAGCTTCACTCAGCCATGGTAACTGTGTTTAACTTCCAAAGCTTAGAAAAGGTGTTTTTTTTTTTTTTGGACTAGTGTTTCATTGCTGGTCAAGTTGGCAGGAAGATTTAAGTGGGTTGCTTGAAAGGGCCAAATAAAATTCCCTCCCTTTGTCAAATTGGCCAAACCCAATCCCTGGTTCTAGAGCGAACTGTCCCCGTGGCATCCAGATGGTTCAGTATCGAACCCAAAGTATAAAAACCTTAAAATATTTTTTAAAGAACTCACAATTTGCTCCATATCTTCATGCAAGATCCAGAGCCCTCTGTTGTGATGCCAGGTGGTTCATTACAATGTTTCCTGCAGTGCCACTTGGCACCACTGGTGCTGCCAAGAGTCACTTGCTCTGAGGTCAGAGTAAGGTGCCTAGCTTTAATCATGTGGTTGGGTGCCTTTTTCTGACCTGACTTGAACCAGCAACAGTGGTGTTGGATAGAACAGTGGGACGTGCATGTGATCAGCCATCCAACATCACACTCATAAAAGAGGGTCCCAGGTAATGAGGGGACATTGGGTCAGCTACAATACCAAAATACTCTGGGCAGCTCCTGGAATATTTTGGCCCATGCAGACATGACCTGGGAGCTGTAGTATAAAATTAATATTTTGATTCTACATAAATGCATCACTTCTCTTAACACTTTAGAACTTGAAACAGGTATCCCATAAATATTTCACCTTTTCCCCCCTTCATTAATGGCATTGCTGTACTGAATCCCACCCTCTAGGCAATCTTGATGTGCTGATTTCCTCTAGGTCTTTAAACGCCAAATGGATCAATGGAAAAAGATTGTGATTTGAGCATTACAGCTGATGTTCTATGGAAGAGATGTAAAGAAAGCTCACAAATTCTCATATCCTCATGGTAATTTCTTGAGACATCTGTGTTGGTTTGTTTTTAAAGATCAGCTCCGTGTCATAAGTTTTGTTTTGTTTGCGTTTGCATTTCAGGACTACTTTTTAAAAAAAAATAGGCAAAAACACTGTTTTGTTTTCTACAAAATCCTGTCTCTTCTGCATAAACACAATTTTTGTTGGATCATCCCTAAACGTGAAAAAAAATCCAGATCAAAAAACAATGTCCCTGAATGTTGGGAAACCTACTTGGGAAGAATATTAGACCAGTGAGAATTTTCCACAATTTTCTCCTCACATTCAAATACCCTGTAGTGGTGTTGGAGGAATTATTCTGTATAGGAAAACACATGTTTTCTGTGCAAGAACATGTTTTCTGTATGGGGGGGGCAGGGTTCCTATGTAACAAGCAGTGCAAACAACAATTTTAATGCACAAAACTGTATTTTTTCCCCTCTGCAGAATAATTGCCCTGCATCATATTCAAGTATGGGGAGAAAAATGCAGAGGATTTAATTTTCTCCTTCAGTATGCAAAAAATTACTATACTTATTTGTCCCCACATGTGAGGCATGATTTACATCTCTTAATGACAATCCACCCCTTCAGAGGTACAGAATACTGCATATATCTAAGGAAATGGATTGCAACCCATGGAAGCTCATACTAAAACAGATCTACTAGTACTAAAGGTGCCTCTTCATTGTTTTGCTGGAATGGACTGGCATGGCAACTAGGAGCTAGTGTTGGTCTAGAATGGCAGCTTCTTCAATTAATATTGGTTTCCTACTTGATGAGCTTTCCCCCTTTACCTCATTTTCTCTCTTTTTGTGATTGTTTCTTTTTGCAGCAGTTGTATGCTGCCCAACTTGCGGCGATGCAAGTATCCCCAGGTGGGAAAATACCCGGCATCCCCCAAAGCAACATTGGAGCAGCAGTATCTCCTACCAGCATCCACACTGACAAGAGCACAACCAGCCCTCCACCCAAAAACAAGGTACTACTTAAAGATCTGTCTGCCTGGCTTTTCATACGCATTGCACATTAATTTGATTTCGTCTTGCATTATATGTGATTGTAGCATCCTACAGGCTCTTCTGCAACTAATAAAGCATGATTGTAAGCACTCCGGGCATTCATTCTACATGATGCTTGTTAGTATAAAAGCAAGCATTATAAATCAGTAAAGAGAGACTAATCTGGTATTTAGCAGCCTGTGATTCTATATGTGTAAAAATCAATATGCAATATGGATTTATTTATTTATTTATTTATTTATTTATTTATTTATTTATTTATTTTTGAGACATTCTATAAGATATTGTTGAGGTCTAATGGGGTGTCTCATGCAATTTCCTTTTCTATGCAAGAAAACCAGAGCTGGAGGATCTTCTGCAGGTGGCTATCCAGCTTCTATTAGAAAGATCTCTAACAAAGGAGAGTCTCTTGTAGGTAATGGGTTCCATTTTTAAAGTGCTCTTACCATTAAGAGTTAGCCCATATGTTCAGCCACAATCTACCTTCCTGTAATTTAAACCTGTTAAATCTAATCCTGATCTCTGTATTTCTTTTTTAGCCTAAGCACTCCCACTTCCTTCAGCTTTCCTTGTTATGCATTACCATGTTCTTATTTTTTAAAGGAACAGCAAAGCCCATGTTTGAACAACTGTTTGCCTATTAATAATGATTAACAACATTCACCATTATTAGCACTGTTAAACATAAAAGTGGGTGGAATGGTATCACGCAGGGCCAGCTCATCCATATAGACAAACTAGACAGCCGCCTAGGGTGGCAAAATTTAAGTGCAGCTTGGCAGCTTTTTTTTGTATAATATTTTGGCTTTTTGACTAATTCACAATACTATGATGAGAGATTGGAACCTAAGTTTTATGTCATGTTTAGCTTTAACAAATGAAACAGTGGAAATCAAGGGGTGAAAATAATTATGAGGGGTGACAGGAGATACCAAAATATTTCTCGCCTATGGTGGCCAAATATTTAGAGCCGGCTCTGGTATCAGGGCTAACTGTTCTGCGTACTGTGACAGCTATGTTTCTCTTATATTCCTTGTCCTTGTTGTGCTAGGTAGTGTGCTAGGTATTTGCTAAGAAAAGAGTTGATTGGACTTAGATGGGGCAGGACTCATCCTTGATTTTTCTCCCTGTGCTTTGCTTGAACATGTGCATTGATAACACTTATCTTGCACTACTAGTTATGAAGATTGGTGTCCCAGCTCTAGTGTAGAGTGTCGGTAGTGAGGATGTTGATAGACCTCTACCACAAAACAAGAACTTGAATCTGATCTGCAATGCAGAGTTAATGCAGTTTGACACCACTTTAACTACCAGCACTCAGTGCTATGGAATTCTCAGATTTGTAGTTTTGTGAGATATTTAGCCTGCTCTGTCAGAAAGCTCTGGTTACACAACAAACTACAAATCCCATGGCATTCAGCCATAACAGTTAAAGCGGTATCAAACTGCATTATTTCTGCAGTGCAAATTAGACCTTGAGCTCAGTTCATAGTCTTATTTGGTTTATAACCCCTAAATTCATATGTTAGTACCAGCTAGAGTAGACTTGTTGATTCAACTGCTGAATGATAGCATTCATTTGGATTAAGTAGGTTCAATGTAGTTGGAACTACCAAGTGAAATTAAGCCACAGAATCCAGAATAGGGATGAATAGGGAAATCAATTCTTCATTGATTCAGTCTTAATGGAAGTAATTCTAGTAATATTCTTCCCAGTGCTGAAGAATTTATTATTTACTATACTTTCATGTGCTTAAAATATTTCTAAACTATACCTAATAATATAGTACTTACTTAACAAAAATGAAATCATCATCATCATCATCATCATCATCCATATGACTTTACTTCTTTAACAAAATATTTGATAACAGAGATAGAAAAAACAAGGAAAGAATAAGAATAGGTTCTTACACCACAAAAAAGGAAGACCAACATGTTTCAGCAAAGTTTTTATTCATAAGAAGTACTGTGTACATGTGAAATGAAAAAAAACAAGGCAGTTAACCCTTCCATAGTAAAACAAGGGCCCGAGACAGCCGGGCGGGAATTATCCTCTGGCCAATTCTACGGTTCCGGAGCGCACAGCAACTGCAATCGTGACATGTGTGCAGTGTCCCAAGAAGAACCCACTTTTTCTGGGTTCTTATGGGGACAGAGGGATGCCTCGCAGTTTGGCTGCTGCAGTATCCCTCCACAGGAAAACCGGATGCCTCCAGCCCAGACTTTCGGGGAGGTATGTACCGTGCCAAAAATATTTTGAATCTTCTAGAAACCACCTGAATACTTCTTCCAAAATGCACTGCAGGATGATTTCATCACCTTTGCTACCTCTGCACTGCAGAAATAATTCAGCTGACAAAACATATCACTGGAATATCTTAGAAAAGCCATATAAAACCACTTTAAAGGAATTGCATTAGCTGCCAATGCTCTTCTACTTTGAATTCAGGGTGCTTGTGGTGACATTTACAGCCCTAAACAGCTTGGGACCTTGATAGGATCTCATGTCATTGGAAAGATGGAGTACAAATAACATCGATGGATGGATGGATGGATGGATGGATGGATGGATGGATGGATGGATGGATGGAAATATTTGAAGGAGAGCCCTGAGATCTTTGAATACAAGCATGATGTAAATGTTTTAATAGATAAAATTAAATTAATTAATAATGTATTTTTCATGGCTTTGACACAGAATAACAAAAGCCCTTGAACTGAATAACTAAAAATGAAAATATATTCAGAAAGCTATTTCTCTGTGAAAAATATAAAAGCCATCATAGCTAATAACTATGGAACTATTACTTCCATGCATTATTAGAATCTTTTGAAGACACGGGCATTACAGGTCTTTATCACGCCTTGCCTCAACACATTTGGTAAATTAACTGTGCACTGTGTAAAGTAATATTTCTGTTGGTCTTTCTCAAATCAAGCAAAAAAAATTAAAACAAAACAAAACAATTTTATGGGATATTCCCAAATTTTCCCAAATCCAAACAGACTTTGAACTATTTATTTTTCTCTGCACTGTGAATAAAAACACTACCCTGAATAGACCAGTGGTCCTACAAGTGGCTGAACAGTGCCATCCCTGAATTACAGATTTGTTTTGCAAGAGGACTTTTTTCCTTCTGTGTTGTTGTTGTTTTTCCACCACAAGAACAGCTTCACAAATAAATTCTTCTGTGTCCATGTCCAAAGGTTAGTATCAAATTAGACATGAGTCTTGTCATGCGGTTACCACTGGAACACTTATTTTTAAAGCCAATAGGGACGAGGAGGGAGCCAGATCAAGACACAATTGTCTCTGATCCATCTTCTTCCCCTGAACATCAAGCCTCATGAGGAGTGGCTTAGAAAGCTGGGTATGTTTAGCTTAGGGAAGAGAAGGTTAAAGGATGACATGATAGCCCTGTTTAAATATTTGAATGGATGGACCTTAAAGCACTCACTTTCATTCCTGATCTCGGTGCAGCTGAGGTAGAACACATTTTATTGCATACGCACTGTCCTCAATCCGGCCCCATGCTATCACTTGGCACCAGGCCATTCTCAATCAGGGCTCAGCCACATGATTTTGCTCTGCTGGAAAGCTTCAGTCAGAGCAAAATCGTGTGGCTGAGCCCTGATTGGGAATGGCCTGGCACTGGGCGATAGCCTGGCGTCGGCTTGAGGACAGTGCGGAATGCAATAAAATGTGTTTTTCCTCAGCCGCACACATCCCCTGCCCATGCCCAGATCGGGGACGAAAGTGAGCGTGATAAGGTCCGATGTCATATTGAAGCTGGAGCAAGCTTTTTTTCTGCTGCTCCAGAGAACAGGACATGGAGCAATGGATGCAAACTACAGGAAAAGAGATTCCACCTCAACTTTAGGAAGAACTTCCTAACAGTAAGAGCTGTTCACCAGTGGAACACACTCCCTCAGAGAGTGGTGGAGTCTCCTTCTTTGGAGGTTTTTAAACAGAGGCTGGATGGCCATCTGTTGGGAATGCTTTCATTGTGTATTCCTGCATGACAGGCAGTTGGACTGGGTGACCCTTGGGGTCTCTTCCAATTCTATGATTCTGTTATCATATTCTTGAGTTTTTCATTTTAAAAGGGATAATGATGTGACAAACCTCATGTCTAGCTTGACTTGTAGTTGGCGGCTGACCATGCCATAGCAAACTTAGCAAAATCGTTCTTTAATAGTGCAGTATTTATTGTGTAGCATGTATGGAAACCTGACAGCTTGTCTACCTGTCAGAATAGGAGAATCAAAATCCAATCTGCAACTACCACAATTTTGTTCTACTTTTCCTTCTTTCTCTACTTTTTCCCACCTTTTTGGTACTTTTCCTAGGTATTTCTGTTCCTTGGCTTATCGTTCAGTCAAAGCACACAAACAGAATTTATCAGCAAACTGAAAAGGGGGAGGAATGGTCCTGAGGGAAACTGTGTGTGTGTGTGTGTGTCTGTGTCTGTGTGTGAATGAAGGGCCCTCCAAAAGGCTGTAAAATTGTGCAGCATGATCCCTCTGAATCATGCTGTTTTCAATCTGCTGTGTGCCAGTTGGAGGCTCAGAGAGAGAGGAAGGGGGGGGGGGTGAAGGGAACGGATAATGCTGAGAAATGATAGAGTGGCTGTGACCTCCAAGCTCAAGCTGGAAATCCAAGACATTGATTTCACTTAGCATTCCTGCTGAGAAATCCGGCAGAGTTCAGTTGTAATAAAAGAACAAGATTCTGTTCTAATGGTAATGGCGTATGACAGACATATCACTTTGTCTGTCCTCCACAATACACAGAGATGGAAAGGGGCAGAGAGGGAGAAAGTGGGAAAGAGGGAGAAGGGCAGGGGATGCCAAATTGGAGGAAAAGGTCGCCTGATCTGCCTGTGGAGTTGGGCGAGTGTTGTCTTGAGCTTTGAACTGAAGCAAAGCAACACATATTATTTATAATCCATTGTGATCTAAAAGGAACCTTTTCGGGAGGGGGGTTCTTGGAAGGTAATTAAACGAAGTCTTCTCAAAGGGCCCAGAAGAAAGGTAATTGTGGTTGGACAGCTGCCGAGAGAAAAGAGGACTTAACAATCATTGTTCTCTAGCCTTCTTTGTTGTATGTGTGTGTAGGGCATGAATATGCAGAGCTTTGAAAGTTTCTACTAAAAATAATTAGTCACCTTCATAGATAGAAACCTTACCAAAGTATTGGTTATAGTTACCTTTTTAAAAGTAGCTCTGTTGAATGTCCAAATACGTCAAGTTAGCCCTGAAAAAGAGAGAAATGTTTAACCTGTCTGGCAACAAGATATCATCTCAGGCCTATTTTATATGTGTTTTATTACCAGTTCAACTATTTTATCTTAACCATGGTTGCATTTGTACGGCAAAAATAATGCAGTTTGACATTGCATTAACTGCCATGGCTCAATGCTATGGAATTCTGGGATTTGTAGTATTGTGAGATACTTAACCTTCACTGTCAGAGTGCTCTGGTGCTATAACCAACTACAATTCCCAATGAAGCTATCCCTTATTAATGTGTAATGCCATGTGATTATGCCTTTGTTACTGGAAATAGAAATTTATTGCAATTAACTTGTATGTAACTAGTTACTTCCTACATCTATATACATCCTGAATGGATGATAAACTTTTGCCAAGTGAAGCATTCCTTCTTGCCAATGTCAATTGAAGTGTAGCTCCCAGTAGTAGATTTGCATCTTGGCTCTACCCTAAACCATGGGTGGAAGCTCACATGATATACTGCTGCTACATATAGAAAAAAATGCCCTGCACTTAGAAATCTATGGGATGTTAAAAACTCTGAGCTAGAAAATTTAGAGTAAGGTGTGTCTCTCTCCCATTACCACATTCTTGTCCTGATGGTGATAAGAAATGTCATGAGAGTTGGAGAGAAAGGATTAGGGTTTGTATTAGAGTAAATTCTATTATCATTATATTTAAAGTAACCCAGGGAAAGTACTTCTAGAAATATATCACAACATTTTAAGATAGCAAGTATTTTCTTCTCCCTGAGAATGGGAAGATATTCAAGGGGATTCCTTTCTCCATATTATATATTCATGAAGTGTAATGTGTGCAGTGTGGGATTTTACGTATTTAAACTGCACATCACTTTTCACTGGTTGATTTTAGCCCTTCTCCACCCAAAACTAAACTGTGGGGTTGTAAAATCTTTGTTTTACCCATATTGTAAATGTGCTATAATGTGTGTGTGTGTTTGTGCGTTGAAATGGAGGAATTTTCATAAAATCAACTGCGAGCCAAATTTCTACACAGGAAGTGTTCAGGGTTTCTCCTCCACCCTGCAAATAACCTTCAAGAAGCTGTTGTTTTGCTGAGTCCCCATCTGCAAGCCACCCTTATCCTGGCACTGTGCTGGGAAAATACACCCAAGTTTTCCCAGAGAGGAGAAAAGCTTCACCTGAGGCTACTCCAGAAAGGTGTGAGCAAGTGGATCTTGAAAGGAAGAGAGGGGTGTTTTTCTCCTGCACTGTAACCCTTCAGGAGCTCCTTTCTTTTTCTGCAAAGATTGTTCAAAGTCATTGTTGGCAGCAGATGGGAAAGTGCTGGCCGTAAAAATGCTTAGAAGCAATGGTGGGAACGTGCCAAAGATCATCCTTTAAATCTATGTAAGACTTAAGCACACCACTGGAACCTCTTAAGACCTTGGCAGTTGCCATGTTGGCAGACTCTTTATCAGTGGTCCTCACCAGTTGTTTGAACATCAGACTGGGAGGCATCATTTGACATCTTCTGCTCTTACCACTGTGCTGCTTTTCTTTCTGCAGATATGACTCTCAGCATTCAGTTTCACCTTGCATCACAGCTGTTAGGTTGCCAGATAGCTCAGGTATGCCCAGGGGTGTAGCTACAAGGAGGGCAAAATGAGAGCATTTCCTCCCAAATAGTAATGCTGCCCACCCAAATGAAAATCTCCTTCAGTCTCCAAATTTCTGGTACAGATATGAAAGTAATGTAAAATCTGAGTTGAGCATTTAGAACTGCCAAAGAGGGGGCAAGCAAAATTACTGAGGGAATGTGAACACAGCCTATATAAAAGTTCTTGATGTGAATCCCACTGTATTTTTCCATCCAACCTCACCTTCTGAGGTTGGATATTGGCTGGACCATTTTATCAATTTTTCACACGGTATTTCTCTGAGAGCCATTAGGGCTGAAGGGTGGGATATAAATACCTAAATAAATAAATAAATAAATTTACAGCATGCTTGTTCCAAAAGCTCTATATGGCTTACTATTATAATTAAGACATTTTGAATATTTTAAAGTAATGATTAAATGGCTAATACATGTGATGGACACAGTTGTCATGGTTATTTGCTATCAAGTAAACTGTGACTTATATGACCACCCTATGAGAGATTTGAATTGCAATCCTCAGGACTTGCAGACTCAAGACTATGGCTTCCTTGATTGAATTAATCCACCTGTACTACAATCTCCCTCTATTTTCTATCCCTTTCCACTCTACCAAGACCATCAGTCATCACTTTCCCTGCTCAAGTTTTGCAAAGTCAGGACTGTGGCTTCCTTGACTGAATCACTCTACCCAGGCTGCGATCTCCCTCTTTTTCTACTCTCTTCCATTTTACTAAGCATTATTGTCTTTTCCATAGAGTCATGTTATCTTATGATACGTTCAGAACACGATGGCCTCAATTTAGGGGAGAAACAAAAAGGTGAGTGCTCATGGTGAGAACACTACTACCAAACCAAGTGGAACCAATTTACAGACATCAATTAAGCCATCAAACACTGCAGAGGTCACAAACAGGCAGAAAAAAAGCTCTATAAGGGCCTGAACAAACAGGTCAAAATAAAGCTGCTTCAGTTCACTTTGGAGGTATGCTGTTTAAATGACATGTGGCTTCCAGCCTCTTAGGACACATGCATCATTTAAACAGCATACCTCCAAAGTGACCTGAAGCAGCTTTATTTTGGCCTGTCTGTTCAGGCCTGTAGATACCATATAAGACTACAGCAAAAAGGAGCACTTAGCAAGCCAAAGACAATTGCTGGTGAGTGGTGATGGACAGGAAAGGAGAACATGTGAGATGATGACTAGGACCTTAAATAGCCTCCTCCTTGACCCCCTGTATGTGATACAGCTTGGCACTTCACACCAAGCACAAAGCATCTTGGTCTCCATTGTGGATGCCAACAAAATGCCCCCCTCACCCACAGCTGTGGTTGTGCAGTGCTTGAGAACCAAAAAGATTAAGCTTTTCATAAGAGTTGTTCAAATCTGCTCCCAAGCCAGGAGTGGACAACTGCACTAGATCGGCGAACTGCACATGCAGTAGGGCCTGGCTCTAAGTTCCCAGTTTCATCGAGTCATCTCCAGCTGGGAGAAAGGGGTACAAATTCTCCATCTCTCATAGGAAAGTGCTATAGACAAGTCTCCAGCTCAGCTAGTAAAGCACCAATTAGCTATAGTTTTCAAGTCGTACTTGATTTGTTGCTGCAACTTGCAATGATGGTTCTAGAGATCCACAGATTTTAGTAGTTAGCTTTCTCCTTCTTTCAAAGTCATTGTGACATGAGGACTCACCCTCCATTCTACTTGGCATCCACCTTTTGGCCAGGAGAAAGTGGGCTAGATTAGTGTTTCCTATCTTGTCTTCCTAAGTGAGTGAGAAGGAATAGCCCCCTCATTTCACCATCTGGGAATAGTGACTTTAGGTAAGATTAATTTTTAAATAGGAAAATATGGTATGTGGGGAGAGGGGTAGATGTGTGTGCTTGTTTTTGAATGACAAGCTGTGAGCAACTGTAGGTGTTACTTAATATATAATACTTAAATACATAACCAGGGGCTGTCCCTAGGTCTGGCGTTTGGCCTGGAATCCCAGAGAGCCTGGGATGATCCTGGCAATGTGTTGTGTGTTGTGTGCCTTCAAGTCGTTTCCAAATTATGGCGACCCTAAGACAAACCAATCATGAGATTTTCTTGGCAAGATCTGTCCAGAGGAGGAGCATGTGACTCAGTCAGGGTGACCCAGTTAGATTCATGGAATTGCCCCCTGGTCTCCAGAGTTATAGTCCAGTGCTCAAACTGCTGGCTCTCAGGATCCAGGAAATCCTACCCCCAAACACAGAAAGGCTGCACCTCTCCCATGAATCCATTCGATTTGACAGTCAAGGGGCCATGGTGGGTAATTTTGTCTTATTAGGGGGGCTCACTTTAGCCTCAGGAGATGAAGAGTCACTAAAACAGATCAGTTTGCAAACTTGGTAAATTGGCCCTTCCCCACACCCATAGGGGCATGCAAGCGATTCCTTGGTTTTAAATACAAATATATAGAAATGAGTTGGGGCATGCAGACATGGTGGTGGACAGCACTGTGATTTTGGGAAATTTCATGTGGCTTTTATGGCATGTCTTACCCTATCCTGATTTGGGGGTTTAAAAAACATATTGCATGTGTCTGCAAATACACTGACAATCAGCAAAGAATAAAGACTTTGCACTCATAAAGCCAAATGTTGTTTACTTTCCACCAGCAGAAGATGAACACAGTTTTTCCTCCCTTGTGTGTTGCTTCCCATTGACATCAGTAGGCTTTGTGTCATGCCACGTAACACAGAGTAAAGGAACAATGTAGCAATCATGTTGCCTTGTGCCATGGGGATTTTTGTCCCTTATATTTTAACCTCATTTAAACATAGGTGGCATTTACCCACCTGCAACATGTCAAGATTAAGCCCTTTATCATTTCCCTCACTCAAGAGGTTTGTGGACTCCCATGAATTTTCTGTGCAGCTTGTGATGTTAGCTAAATATCTCTTGATACTTGACAAGGCACAGTGCATTGCATTGTCTGAGGCCTCTGGAAAAACAAGGGCTAGTTCAATGTGAAATCTAGCAAGAGCTACCAATTCCCAGCTGCTTTCCTTTTAACCTTATTATGACCCCAGCCTTTTGCCCAAGTCACAGTTGTGTCCCCATCAATGGCTACAGCACAGAGATTGTCCAAATCAATTTTTGTTTTGTTCTTTTCAACTTCTCCTGGGCAGTGATGTTACTATTTGCTCAGCAGTAGCACCTGGGAGTTGCAATAAGGAGAAGAGATTGCAATTCAAGCAAGCAACAAACAAGAATAGCCAGCTGGATTTAGGAAGCTGCATTCTCTATTGAGCTGGTTTGAAATTATCCTTAAGTGAAGGGGGAACTTTATTCTCTCATTATATCATCATCTTTGATCACTAGACTGAACTGTGGATAGGAAAAGAGATGCCATCATTTTAATGAGAGACAGAAAAAGTTTTAAACAAAGATAGAAACTTGGGGGGATGGGCATTATAAATCAGAGAAAGAAAGGGAGATTTGTAGTGGATTATTATTATTATTATTATTATTATTATTATTATTATTATGCAAATGGGATCTTCTGGATAGTACAGTATTTTAAAAATGCTTAGAGACAACAGTTTAGATTTCAAAGGGAAATGGGTAATTTTGGCATATATATACCAAAGCCTAATGGGCTCCAAAGCTGACAACTGTGGCTGTATCTGCATTGCAATGTTGCAATGAGTTCCATGAGATGCAAAATGGATAAATTCCATGTGAGGGTGGGAATCAGTGAAATTCTTTTTCCATTCCAAGTTTGTTGTGAGAAGAACCTGAGAACTCAAGTGACACTGCTTTGAATGCTCTGAGGGAATGATGGCAAACAAAAAAGAAAGAGAGATATGCATGGGGTGGTAGATGGAAATTTTCAGATCGGTGTAAAATAACCAAGAGTGGAACTCCCATCATTCCAAGCTTGCAAAGTCATGTTGCCTAGAGGCAATGGGAGTTGTAATCCAACCGACCTGCAGCTCACCTGGTTATGAAGGATGTTGTGATTCAGATTCAATGGTTCTGCATGCTTGCTTGATATTGAAATCAGGGGTTAATTTTGGTATGATCTGTGGGAGACAAAGAGAGAGATATACTGAGCATAAAGCAGGCAGAGGAAGTCTATCATTTTATAACACATATATATTGGACAACAGGCCAAATCCTCACAAATTGTATAGCCATTAGGACAGGAAATAGTTCTGCTGCATCCAAATGGCTAGAAATTCCCAACTAGGTCATAAAAGTGTAACTGTGTAGGGCAGCATGAAATCTGAAACAAAATGTATGGGAATTGATTATTGTTGTTTACCCCTTGACAGAAATGTTAACTCTTTGTAGAGTTGACATTCATTTGCAAACCATGGACATTTCAAGCAAATTTTACCATCCTCATTTTGTATGCAAGTGTTCAGTTGTCAGTCAGGGCTTATGATTCTGAATGATCTCCAGTCTTCCCAGGTTTCAATGCAGTTGGGATTGTAGGTATTATAAAACAAGAAGTATTTCCTCAAGGTAGAAACTAACTGCAATTTTTTATTATTATTAAAACATTAAAATGATCAAAGTATGAATTTTAAAGTTTTGCCTGATTTCATATTGGTGCAATATCCCATTTGAGCTCAAACTCTCTCACATATACACGATGCAGCTGGAGAGGGGCAAAATGAGTGCATTTGTCATCATCCCCCAGTAGTTGCCCATCAAATGAAATTTTCCTTCATTCCTCAAATTTCCAGCTCTGCAGAAAGGGCTAAATTAGGGGAGATGCATTCATTTGCCAAAGGATTAATCTTTTCCCATCTTTATGGCAACCATGTCCAGCATGATCCTCTCCATACTGGAAATAACACTTTTGGAAATTAACTTATCTAGTGGATTTCAATTCATTTGTAAAAAATATTTACCAAAAATAACGTACTTTCGCTAGCTATCCAAAGCAAATGTATGCTAGAGAATTCAAAACTGACAAGTTTTCCTATTCTCTGTTATTTGCCAGGGAGGGAGATCCCATTGAGATTGCTTTATACAAAGCCATAAAAATATGGTGCTTTACAAGAGTGACTTAAATCAGGATAATAGGTGGCCCAAAATAACAAAGTTATAAGAAGTAGACCAGAAGTAATGATGCATTTGAATTGGGAAAATTCAAAACAGGAAAGAATGGAAAGCTGAGAATGTAAAGAACAGAAGTTTTAAAGATAAGGAACAAAGAGTTTGTGCTGGATGCAAAAGATGATGGGAGACCAGTGTAAGAATATGAAGAAAGGAGTTTCATGGGCAGTGAATCAGACAAAAGATTTTGGCAGCTGAGTTCTACATAGAGGCGAGGCAATGAGAGAGCAGATATGTAACAAATGGGTTTGCACAGCCTTCCAGCTGACAAGCTGGAAAATGACGAGCTACATCACACATCTGTCAATCCTGTTGCCTTACATGATTTTGTGCAAACATGACACCACTGGAGTTGTAGTGACAGATGAGACTCAACGTGACATATCCATGGGAAAATTAGCACAAAAGACTCCCTAAAGTATCTGTGAAGATTCAACCCCCACTCCCTGAACGCTCCGCACAAATATTTTACAGAGAGAGAGAAAAATATGTCAAAAGTACGATGGATTGAGAAAAGTGGTGCTATAAATTCATTGCATGCTATGCACAGAAATACTGTGAAGGAATGATATCACTTTTTAACTTTCTAGCATTCTGCTTTATGGGTGGATTGCATGACTCTGGTCTTTTCTTTCCTTTTTATAGTCTGCATGTAATTTTATTTTGAAATAAAGTTAATAGTGCAGGCAACAAAACAAATGAAGAATGCTCATAACAATGCAACCACATCCCTAATTAAATAAAAAGAAGAAGGGGAAAATCTTCACCAATTATTGTCCTTAATTTATAATGGTGAACAATAAAATATCATAGGAACAACCTCACTAACTACTGAGATAGTTTGGAAGAAGTGTAAATTAGTGTAAATTGAATTATTTTCTTAGAGAAATAAAGCATCTCTGTCATGAATTTGATCAGAAGAGCTCCTGCATATGAAATACACAAACATCTTTAAATCTGGAATATTTGCTAAGTATGCTTGTACTTCATTGTGGGCTAATATCCATTGTACCTTGGAGCGCAAGAGCTCTGCCAGCATACTTTCACCCCAGACAACAGAGATGAACAACATGGGAGTGACGGGGGCAACTGGACAGTTTCCAGCTTCAGTAGTGCAGCCAGGTGAAATGAACAGCCATAATCCTTCCATACCTTCAGAAAAGATATTGGATGATGGATGTGTAATGGCTGTTCCTGTCTCCTCACTGCACAGCTGTGTCTGGATGCTGCCTGCATTCTCCCTACCCTTCTCCAGTCATTAATTGCTCATGGGAGTGCTGCCAAGCTGCAGTTATACTGGAAGGGGGGTGAGGGAGGCATTGCAGAAGGATATGCTGAATGTCTCCTTTTGCAATGTCCTACTTCTGCTATATCTCAGGCTGCTCCCATAGTATTCTGGCCCTAAATTCCCCATGTTACCTGGGCACTCCAGAGCAGTGCACACGTGTTCCACTCTGTCATCCCATGCCACCACTGGCATGAGTCAGTCTCTTTGAGGTTGAAAACGAGGCACCAAGTATTGATCACATGGCTGGGTGTGTTGTTCTGACCTCAGATGGAGGAACTCATGCCAACAACAGGCCACTGGGCAGCACAGTGGGTCAGACGTGGAAACCGTGAATCACAGTCTGTGAGGCTCAGAGGAAAGCCAAGGTAAACCCCTTCTGCACAAATTTTGCCAAGAAAACCCCAATGAAAGGTTTGCTTTAGAGTCACCATAGTTAAAGTCATCTTAGCAATAGCAATAGCACTTTATATTTCTATACCACTTCATAGTGAACTAAGCACTCTCTAAGCCAGGGGTTTCCAACCTGTGCTCCAAGGAGCCCTTAGGGCCCCATGTGCACTTCCTAGGTGCTCCACAGCCTCTCCAGGAAAATGAAAGAAATAAAAATTGAATGTAATTAAAGAATAAGAATATATTCTTATATATACTTCTAAACATAGGGTAGGCCTCTTAGGGGCTCTGCCATATAAATAAAGGCTCTGCAAATCAAAAAAGTTGGGAAGCCCTGCTCTAAGTGGTTTACAATGTGTTATGCAATTGCCCCCAATAAGTTGGATACTCATTTTACTCATTACCTATGAAAGGATGGAAGGCTGAATCAACCTGGAGCCCTAGGATCAAAATCACAACATTGTTGCTGCAGTTCAGCATTTAACCACTGCACCAACCAGGCTCATGCCTTAGGCTCATATCTTAGGGTCACCATAAGTCGGAAATGACTAGAAGGCACACAAGAGCAACAAATTTTCTTCGTTATATATCCATTATAAATTTAAATTGGTCTCCTACCAGTTTAACTGCCAAGGTTCCTTTCCCATAGAATCCTGTGAACTGTTTTAATTGAGGTGATAAGAACTTACTTATATATCTTTAACCTCCCATGCAGAATTATTCCCCAGATTTTCCTAGAATGAGGAAATTGCTGTCAAACCAATTGAAGTTTGTGGGGCACATTGTTGTTGTGGTTGTTCTTGTTCCTGTTGTGTGACTTCAAGTCATTTCCAATTTATAGCGACCCTAAAATGAATCTATCATGGAGTTTTCTTGGTAAAATTTGTCCAGAGGAGGTTTGCCATTGCCTTCCCCTGTGGCTAAGAGCATGTGACTTGGCCAAGATCAGCCTTCATAACTTTCCTAGGGAAAAACATTTTTTTCTCTGACCAAGATTCACATGAGTTTAGGCCCATGTGAAATTGTTACATTTGTGGCACTCTGTTCATGCAGCCATGGACTGAAAGCATCCCTTATACAGTAGCCAAAAATGTACCCCCTTACACTTGAGTATGACACCAACAGGATTCCAGTCTTAGTGTCTGTCTTAAATCATAGAGGCCAGAATCTGGAAGAGATGAAAGATATACATTACTCTGTCTGGCATAAAACTGTCCTTAAGTGGCACTGTATATCAAGAGCTGGACAATTTTATGTTCCCTCTTCCTCCCCTCAGACATTAGTTTCCCCTTAGGATGTTGCCAGTAAGACAATGACAATCTTAATGTTTGCATTGAGGTTATCATTAAAATAAAAGGCAGTCTTAAGACGTCAGCTACAAACCATCAAAATATTGCTGACAGCTAGTTTTTGACACAACTCAGCCTGCATGAAGTGGGCCAGGGCTGAACTGGAGGCCCTTTGGCCAAGCTTAGAGAAAGATTAAAGGTCACTCCTCCTGAAGCTCCTTCTTGTCTCTCTTCCACTTTCCATATCTTGCATTTTTTTTTTAGTTTCTGGGAGGTGAATGTCTTCTGCTTGGATGATGGCAATGCATTTGGAAATGCTCTGAAGTCAATATTTGCTGTAGTTCTGAAAAGAATATATGAGCTATAAGCATATGCTGAAAGTCAGCATGATGTAGTGGTTTGCATGCTGGGCTAGGGCCTTGTCTACATGAGTTATTTACTTCAAAATCCTCCCAGGCTCACTGTGTCCTGTTTGCATGATACAGGGCCAAAAACTCAAATCAGCATGGACTGTCTTCACAGCCCGGAGTATTCAAGCCAGTGTAGGCAAGCCTAGGACTCTGGAAAACCAAGGTTCAAATCTTCACTTGGCCATGGCAACCCACTGGGTGACATTGGACAACTCACAGTCTCTCAGCCACAGAAGGCAAAAACCCCTCTGAATAAATCTTGCCAAGAAAACCCTGCAATAGTTTTGCCTTAGAGTCACCATAAGTTGGAAATGATTTCAAAGCATGCAAGAGCAAAGCATATGCTACCACAGTTTTTATAGATAATTACTCTCTTTTGGTAATTAAAAAAGAATCAGTTATTATGTAAATACTTTAGTATAATGTGAGAGGCATGTTGCATTAAAATCTCTCTGAGGCGCTCTACACAGTTCTGCAGAGTATAGTGGCTGCAGCACATTCAGCCTCTATTGGTTGAGTTTCCTTTCTGGCAGTACATGTGGTGGCTTTTTATGTACATTGTGCTGTGATTAGATTTGCTTTCTGAATATGAGCACAAGATAGAATCATAGGATTTTGTGTGGATTGCTGAGAGTGGCAGCAAACACCTTTTCAGTGAACACTGTCTCTATTGGATGTCATGCAAGTTGGCATTCGAATGCTGTGGCAGAGAAATGTGACTGCATGCAATGTCACTCTACCCCTGTTTCAAGAACTCTCTGCTACGTGTTCAAAGATGTCCACAGCAAAACCCATAATGACAGAGAGAAGAAAATATTATGCCTGAGTATCTACCTAAAATCCACCACTGTTCCTACAGAGGAGATCACTCTCTGGCTTTGCTTCGCGAACGAAGATTCAGGAAGGACTCATCCTGTGCTTTGTACAAGCGCTTTGCTGACTAAAAAGGCCAATACGGGACAAACAGGTCCAGTTGCAGAAAGCACAGCGGAAAGTCTCTTTGGGTGATGTTTCTGGGTTGCGATTGTTTCTGCGTTGTCGTTTCTCTTTGAGACTCATTCGGTGTGAGCTTTGGAAAAAAGCTGCAGTATCATGGATAGTGCGTCTCCATGCCTCCCAATGCGAGGCCAGGGCAGACCATTGTTGGTGATCAACTTGGCCAAGCCTGAGATGTTGTTTCAGGGAGTCTTTGTATCTCTTCTTTGGGGCGCCCCTCTTATGCTCTTGACCCATGGCGAGTTCACAGTAGAATACTATTTTGGGGAGGCGATGGTCCTTCATCCTAGAAACGTGTCCTGCCCAGCGCAGCTGCGTCCTCAATAGCATGGCCTCAATGCTGGTGATCCCTGCTTGCTCAAGGACAGCAACATTCGTCACATAGTCAGTCCAGTGTATATTTAGAATTGTGTGTAAACAGCACTGATGAAAGCGTTCAAGGAGTCATAGGTGTTGGCGATAGGTGACCCATGTTTCAGACCCATAGAGGAGAATAGACAATACAGTGGCTCTATATACACTGATTTTTGTGCTTCGCCTCAAGTGTTTGTTACTCCAGACTCTTTTGTGAAGCCTTCCGAATGCACTATATGCCTTTGCTAATCTGTGATCAATCTCTTTATCAATCTTAGCGTCTGAGGAGATGATGCTTCCCAGGTAGGTGAACTGCTGAACAGACTTAAGCACAGATGTGCCTACAGTGATGTGGGGATGATAGTGTTCTTCCTGTGGTGCCGGCTGGTAGAGAACTTCGGTTTTCTTCAGACTGACTTCCAGTCCAAAGAGCTCTGCAGCTGTAGCAAAGCAAGGAGATCAACTGAGAAATTATTACTTACTAGGCATTAGCATGATAGATCTCTCCTAATACACCTCCAACCTCTGTCAATAATTGGCCATTCAGGTGAAGGCAAAACTGATGCATCTTGGCAGCTATTACAGAGTAAGGCACTGCCAGTGTAGTGTAGTGGCTTGAGACTTGGACTATGACCCTGGAGACCAGGGTTTGATTCCCTGCTCAGACACATAAATCCATTTGGTAACTATGAGAACGTCATACACACTCAGCCCTAGAAAACCTCATGATAGGTTTGCCTTAAGGTTTCCATAAATCACAAACAATTTGAAGGCACACAACAACCCCCCAATTATGTTAGTGTATGATGCCACAAGGACTGAAATCTAAACGCTGATTTTATTGTTACTGTGTGCCTTCAAGTAATTTCTTACTTAGGTTCTATCATGGGGATATCTGGAATGATAGATGACAGAAAATATTTATTCTGCCCACTTGGCCAGGGAAAATGGGCCACAATCCTGTTGGTGTGTGATACATGAATAAGATTCCCTATGGAAGCCGTTCAATGTTTTTGTCCAATGGAGACTGTCTGCATTCATTTTAAAGTTGCAAACGCATGTTTGTACATGTTGTACCATTGATCATGGGCATGTAAAGATGTACATGGGAAGCACATTGGAAATAGATGTATATTTTGTTTTTCATTCAATTGCCCATTTGGATATGCATTCAATTGTTTAATGTTGCCATTCAAGAGAGGGGTTTGCATTGCACAATCAATACATAACTTCACATGCAGAATTTTTGCTACCCAAACCCATTGTCGAATCTCAGCCTTGTATTCGTGACTGATTTAACAGGATCTGAATTCTAGAGAGAACTGATACTTGAACAGGTCATTAGGTATACTGTAATTACTTTTGCACTGTTCATATGTTCATATGTTGTTAACAATGAGGGATAAATCAGTTATGGTGTGAGAGAAATGCTATCAAACCATTTACTCCTGCTAAATAAAATACACCAAGTAGTCATCCTTGTTTAAGCCAGAGAGAACTGCAATTAAAAGTTTGACCTAAAAGAAAACAGCAAGCAAACTTTTGGGGTCTCTCACCTATGCAAAACATATCTAAAATTTTAGGAGGAAATTTAAAGATCTGGTAAAGCCTACAATGTAGAAAGAGTTGGCACAATCCAAAGTGGATATAGATTTAAAGTAAAGAGATGATTCTTAACTTTTTTTGTTATAAACCCCTTTGAAAATCTGGCAAAAATTATAGGCACCTTTCCCAGAAAAAAGGCACTTAAACGCAATTTTAAACAAGGAAAGTGAAGAAAAAATATTTTTTACTTTGGCCCCAGTTTTTGCAACCCCTGAAACCTACCTAGAAACACTTTTCAGGGTCATTGGCTTCAGGTCTTTTTTCAAAAACCCTAATCTATAGCAAGATAAATTCTCTTCAGGAGAAACGTTTCCAGAGTTTTGAAATGGTTCCAAACAAACAAAACTTTTGTGAGAGTATATGGGATGTGCCCTCTCATCTTTCCAATTAAAGTATTTGGATTTAAGTTTAGATATTTCCTTCTGATGTCACTTTTCTTCATTTAGGCAAGTTTACTTGCAAACAAGGATGCTGAGAATCAGGAGGTAAGCCCTGCTGAAAAGGTCCAAACTGCTAATACGTGTGAAGGTGCAGCAGGGGAGGAATTCAAACTCTACTTGTTTTATCTAAAACCCACAAAAGCTTTGGCCCAGCACTTTGTGTTATCAACAGCATGTCCCGATTGACATCCATGATGCAAAAGTATATGGAGACAAGCTAGTGATGGAGACACAATGTTAGAAGTAGTTCAGGTAGGTTATCAAAAGAAATCTGTCTGTCCTCTGTAGGTTATCCAATCTGTTTGAATTTTTGTTTTTTTCAAGCTCCTTTTGACTCATCGGCAGCCTGCGATCTCTTTCTCCCTCTCTCTTCTACTCATGGAATTCAGAGCTTTGTCGGGGAGGTTTAGAGTTGTATTTTATTTTTCCCTTCTCTTTCATACAACCACAGCAGGTTGAGGGGTCAGTGGCTAATTTGTTTTGATATCGGTGTGCTTTGCTCTGTTTTCCTTTTGAAATTAATTCCTTTTGTAGGAGTGAGGTTGAAGTGGTGGGATGCTTCCAGCATAGGTGTCATCTGCAGCAGAGAGAAGTGGTAGGCTTTGATCAGCATGGCTTCTGTTTTCATGCACATTTAAAATGTAGCAATTGTACAGGACTGTGCAGCTTTTGGGGTTCTTGCTTGGTTTCTTCTCAGGCTCCTTACTAGTATTTTCAGGATGTTCTCCTCTTCCCCAAACTTCAAGTCACTAGCCCTTTATTAAGTCAGTATTAACTGGGACAGTAGTTTACAGGGTTTCCTCACACCCCTGTGAGGTAGGTCATCCTGAAAAAAAGAGTCACTGGTCTAAGGTCAAAGCAAAGTGAGTCCCATGGGTCAGTGAGGACTTGAACCTGGATCTCCCAAGTTCCTGAGTACATATCACTGAAATGGAGACATTGTTTCTGGCCATGGTGAAGGGGAGTTTTAGATGAAAGGCTGTTCAGTTCATGGAATTATCCCTTAACTAATATACTATGCTAACATTAAAGACCAGGGTTTACTGTTGGGGCTTCAGGATCTCTGGGAAGAATGAGCAGTCTGCAAAACTGAAACCCTCAATGGGCCAATACTGGCAGCATTGTCTGCACACATTGTTGTGCAAATGTGAGTAGGTGGGAAAAAACAATATTCAAATCGGCCGCAACTCCATATCCTATATTCCCCAGTCCTGAGTACAACTGGAGGAAAAGTAAGAATCAGTGACAAAACATTTTTTCATATATTCACATGAAGATTCTCTAATAATCCCCCAGTCCCCTTCTTCCTCTCTTTCTCAACCACTGCCTTCTAAAAACATGTACTGAATGCGTACTGAAGGAAGGTATCAAAGTGGTCCCTGAATGCCTCCTGAGAATATATTCCCAGTGATCCCTATGTGAATACAAATATGTAGAACATAGGGATCATTAGTAATGTATTCTCAGGAGGCTTTCAGGGACCACTTGGATACCTTCCTTCTGTACATATTCAGTACAGCATGTACTATGTGTCCATCTGTCCTTAGCCTCTGTTGGTTGGATTGCCAGTTTGTTTCCTTTGTGACCATGTGGAAAGTCCCTGGGTGAGCTGGGCACCAGGGTCATCCTTATTTGCACTATGGGGATAATGATGCCCTTCATGAGTTAATTTAATGAGTGTTGATAAAGAGCTTTGTCAATTAGTATTATCATTCTGCTCACCTTCCATTCAACAAAAAGAGTGCCGAGAAGGAGTATGTCTTTTGATGGAGTGGGATCAGCCTTCCAGTTTCAGTGATGATTTCTCTGTCTATCTCTTTTTTTTTCTTTCCTCTCAGAAAATGTTGCATATTGTACGAAGCAAAGTCAGAAATTGGCTCCTGGCCTCTGCTAGAGATTTGCAGATGCTGTGCTGATCCCTGCTGATCTGTAGCTAAGACACTCATTTCCTGTTTAGCAGCTAGCTTGAACCTATTTATGGAGATGGGGGTGGTGGAGAAGGCGGCTGACTAGTATTGAAACAAAGCAGCTGTGGTGTGGGAAACCCAACAGAACAATGCTCTAATTATTTGGGGTTACAAATGATCTGGAGGGCCTATATAATATGCCACACTGGTGGTCAAAGGAGAGCTGTGTCTACAGCTCATTTGCTAAAGCTCCTTCCTTTCTTTCTCAAAAGGTTACTCACCTTTAACATCTAAAAAAAAACATAGGTCCAACGTGGTCTTTTACCTGTTGAATCTAGCCAGTGCCAAGTAGGGAGAATCATTATTTATTTATTTATTGGGAGGGGGATGCCATCATAAGCAGATTGTATATTTGGAATGGGGAAAACGGGAAGGATAAACCATTCAAATGTGAGGGAATGCAAAAGGGACAGATTTCATCATCTCTCCTGATGCAAAGGGATCTTGCAGTTTTTTTGAAACTACTTGGAAGATAGAAGTTGGTAGCGTGAACTTTCATAGACTTGAACCTACTTCGTTAGATGCATTTGGTTCCTCATGAGATTGGAAAAGCACCTCTTCTTTGGGTCTGTTTCCCCTATTTGCAGATACCTTTACATGCTTTCAATGTTCCACTTCATGGCACTGGTTTGCTTCAAACATTTGGCCCTCTGTGTGTTTGACCCCATTGGCCGATAGTGCAGCGAGGAACTATGTGGCTATAGAAGGATAGCTATACTTCCTTGTATATTCATAAACCAAGGAAAGGTGCAGCTTCCAAAAGCAGTGGAAAAGGAAAAAGTGATAAGGGCTGGAATCCAGTTGGTGCACTGCACTGGCACAATAATACCAGTAATATCACCAGGAAGGGGAAAACTGTGGGTACAGTGGATGGGAAGGAAGTAAAACAATGGAGAAATCAGATACTTTTAGCTGGCAAACTGTGTCTGCTTTCTCTTGGTACCTGCACATGACTCTAAATGAAGTGCAACTCTTAACATTGTGTATGAACAGTTTTCAGGCCATAGTAAGCAGACCTATGCAACTCATGATCCCCAGAGATGAGTACAATCAAATTAGCCATATATTCTGGTCTATCCCAGATTAAGGCTGCTAACACACTGCAGAAATAAAGCAGTTTTACACCACTTTAATTTTCATGGCTCATTACTATAGAATTCTGAGATTTTTAGTTTGGTGGGGCAGTAGAGCTCTAGAGAAGGCTAAGTACAGATCCCAGAAGTCAATAGCATTGAGCCCAAGCAATTAAAGCAGTGTCAAACTGCTTGACTTTTGCAATGTAACATCAGTCACAGTCCCAATGGGGCAAGCCTGTGGAGGTCCTAAGATGTTAACATTTTGCTTGGTTAGGCATCTTAGGTTTGTCTTCTACTTTTTATTTGAAGGGGTGGTTCCTTACTAGTAATATTAAGCACTACAGAATTATAGCAGTTGGTTATCACTTTAACTTCTATCACTTTTTCCTATGGACTTTTGGTATCTTTTATGTGATGCGGGGCTTAGAATGTGCTGCTGTAATTCCGGGTGGTGGACCAGCAAAAAATCCTAAGGCCTTCATAGTTGTTATTTATCATCAAGTTGGCATCCCTATGAATGAGAGACTTCTAAGAGTCCCAGTTATCAGCTGCCCAGTCAGGTCTTGCAAACTTAGGGCTGTGGCTTATTGAATCAATCCACTTATAAAGAGGTATTCTTCTTTCCCTACTTCTACTATGCCAATCAAGCATTATCATCTTTTCCAATGAGTTAGGTTGTCACATGATATGTCCAAAGTACAATAATCTTAGTTTGGTCACTTTGGCTTCTACGAAGAGTTAACTCCAAGACTTGCTTTGCTCCAAGACTCATTTGCAGTCGCCCCTCCTAACTCACGGATCTGAGATCCACAACCTTGAATATCCATGGGGGGCAACCTGCGCTATTTCCAATGGCGCATGCGCACAGGCCACATGCACGGGGGTGCACCCCATTCAAGCCTATGAGGCTTGAATATGTGTGAGCCTCCATTTTCACGGGGGAGGGGAGGGGTCCAGAACGGATCCCCCGGGAAAATGGAGGGCCAACTGTATTTGTTTTTGACACAGTCCATAGGATTGAGAGAACTCTGTTCCAGAACACGTTTCATATACCTCCCCCCACATACACACACACATTCACAGGGGTTAGGATTGTGGTGGGAAAGCTCCAAATATAAATAAACTTAAATACAAATCACAAATGCTTTTTTTTAAATCTGAGAACACTTGTTTAGGTGTGTCTAGGTCATCCAGGGCAATGAAATTCCTAGATAAGTGTTCTCTCTATATTTGAATCACTAGGCCTTCCAGCATGACTCTGTGGTCAGCTTCAACCAGAGGTTGACCATAGAATTGTTCTTGGGGACCTAGAGATTCCTAGAGAGAACATATTAGTTAAATGTATGAATCATCAATTCCTCAAAAGGGAAAGCAGAACATATTGGGGGGGGGGGCTGTAAATTGATTTTCTTCCTATCAGCTTTCTTTCCTGTCCAGCTTTCACACTCATACATAGAAAAACCCTCATCAAACTGCAAACCCAAGGATTCTGTAGGATGGAGTCATGGCAGTTAAGGTGGCATCAAGCTGGTACAATTATGTAATGCAAATATATGCTTATTTAAAAAAGGGACCATACCTCCATTGGGTTATGAAGCCATTGGATCACATCTCCATTACCAGAGAGATATACTCTTAATGATGGAATCCAATAAGGAACCATCTTTTGACATAAGGAACAGGTGGCATGTCTACAGGTCCTGACAGGTCACTTGTACTCCTGTGATTTTAGCTTCAGGAGGACTCCATGGGGTCATAAGAATACCAGGGTAATATGCTTTGCAAATATACTGAATTGGGAAGGTTCTGTTCTGTTCTCTGTCTTCATCCTTTTACTCTATTGATACATTGTGTATAAACATGGAGAATCCACGGTGCCAAATGCAGTGGAATAACAACATGCCGACGCGCTATCTCGGCAAAACAGCATATGGAATAGACAAGCATAAAAGCTGAGGGTTTCTGGGCAGGCAAACAGGTCATTGTAACCAGATACTATATTTCCATTGAAGCAGCAAGACATCAGGGTAAGGAAACAAAAGATGATGAGAAAGGAGGGAAGCAGGGAAGGGAGAGGTGACCTGAAACAGAAAATTAAAAGTAGCATTTGTTGTTTGTCTGACAGCCAGCTGCAGACTATAAGAGGGGGTAGAGGATGAACTCTATGCAATGGCATAATGATTAAGTCATATCTCCAGAGATGGCATAACTACAAACAGCTCAATACACTTAGGAACTCAGGCTCCCAGTCTCCAAAACAAAGTTGTTAAATAGCAAGACAAGAAAGTTAAATTAGGCATGGAAACATCTTCCTGGCCTCCTGCAAAGGTCTGAGTTTGAAATACAATGGGACTTCCACAGTTACTGGGATTAGGGGCATAAGACCCCCAGGAAAGTGGGAAAAACTGCAAATAACCACTGCTGTTGTGTGTGGAGGGGGGATTCTCCCAAGAGAACGCCTCTTTAAGAATATCTGGGTCCTCCAGTGCAGCTCTGTGATCAACATCAAGCCAAATATTGTCCATTGAATCATGCTGGAGGATTTACAAATGCCCAGAGAAGTGTTTTCTTTCCTCCATTATTATTCTATTGCCCAACAAACATAGCAATCAGATTCATGAATAATCAAATCCACAATATTCAAAGTCATGAATGAGCTGCAATTGAGGGTATGTTTAATATGTCAAGAGAAATGGACCAAATCTTACATTGTTTTTAGATGTACATCATGTATAAATCCATTCAAAATATGGCACACTTCACACATGGAATGTAATTATTTCCTTATTCTGCATTTTCCCCAAGGAACACAAGGGGTGTATGTGATAGTCCATTCATTGATTTTATCCCCACCACAACCCTATGAGGTAGGTAAGGATGAAAGACAGTAACTAGTCCAAGGTCACCGAGTAAGTTTTGTAGGTTAAAGGTGATTTCAGCCTGAGTCATCTCAGGACTAGTCTGCCACTAACTGCTACTTTATACTGTCTCTCAGAGTAGGTATTGTGGCAGTTTCTGTATGTCCTCCATATTGTTTGTGGACACATGAATGCACATTGCAATTCATTTACTAGAGGCAGGGAAGGTTCCCCCACCCACCCAGTTTTCTAATCAATGTTTTTGTTGTGTGCCTTCAAATTGTTTCTGACTTATGGAGACCCTAAGGCGAACCTCTCATTGGTTTTTCATGGCATTTTTTCCAATCAGTCTATGGCTTAAAATACCAAAACATATATTAAAAAGCATTATTTAGTATATTTCATTCAAAATATGTTCAGAAATGTGTTTACGTAGAAGTTTAAATAAGAATTTTTAGAAGAATTTTTTCCATGTTTGTGAAATGCACATTGATACAGCAGCTGAAGAGAATGGACTTATGAATGAGGATCTATAAAACTATGATGTGGACCAGAAGTAGAATGATATATCTATTTCTCTTTTGCCTGCTAAATGCTGGAGGCAAATAAGAAATGGCTAACAGGATCCTCATTAACGTCCTGATGACAGCCATTTTGGTGTGATCCAACAACTATATAATTCTTTAGCCATTAGGAAATGTAGGATATAGGGCATGTTTACACTGGCCATTTATTTCCGGGCCAGTCCAGAGCATTATGCCCTGGACTGGCCTTGGACTGACCATAATGGATCATCAGGCTGAATCTGGTGTGATGCTATGTCACTGTGCACAGGGGCCAGCTGGGCCGACACCGCATCAGCCCCACTGGCCCATCTCCCTTAGTGCTACTGCTGTCACTTTAGCCTCAATATGGGGCTCCCCACTATGTGATCAACAAGAAGGGGTGCTCTATCTCCTCTTTGTTGATCACACATGTGCCCCATTCTGATCTCAGGAGAAGCAACAGCTAAGGACAGGCTCTCGCAAAGAACTTCTTGGCCAGTGAAGTAGTGGCAGTGACAGCTCCAAAGAGGATCTATTCTATTCCCTGTGCTGCTCAGCACAAGGTAAAGGAGATAGCCCAACTAGATTGGGCTGAATCAAACTTGATCAAGCTGTCCAGATAGCCAAGAGAACCAGAGGCACTCTTGACTTTCCTGGAAACTCTGGAGTAAACTTTGGTTTCTCTTAAACTGGCTCAATGGCTTAAAATAGCAGTTTTGATGCAGATGTAACCACAAATCTGGACTGATTGCACTGGGACTGGGCTGAATCAAATGTATATCCTTACGGTCCATAGTTGTGGATCTCTCTAGAAGAGAAATCAAATTGGCAAGGCAGAAGCTGAACAATTACAAGTCCCACATCTACCCACATTCAAGGTCTAGCAGAGAAAGAAACAAGCTTAGTCTTGTACAACTTGCAAAAGAACATTGCATGCAAATTACTTGTGCATAATCAAATACATTGTTGAATGGAGGAGAAAGAGAGAGAAGAGAAAATGGCTGGAGGTTAGAGTGGTTCAGGAAAAGGGAGTTTGGATGTATATAGGTAGTCTGTAAACATGTGAACTAGAAATTAATACAGGCAAGGAAAGGGTTATATTATAGCTCTACCGCTGGCATCATCTGTTCCTCCACTAAGACTGAAAGCAGTGGTCTAAATCTGATAGTTCTGAGCAAAGCAGAGGCATCAAATCAATTGTATTTCCCTATGGGTTGACTCACCATCCAACACCTGATTCACTAGATCTACTCAAATTGGAAGTAGCCAATGGGATCCCCATGCATAGCTCCTAAAATTGCTTTGTGGATGACCAACATCAGAAATTGTTCTGTCACTTAACCTGTTACAGTTTCAAGGACAATTCTGTACCTTTCTGGGCTTTATTTATTTTTTTAAAAAATGACTCACAGTTCTTCCCTGTGTCTTAGCTAAAATTTATGACTTAGATGTCTTTCAGACTCTCTCTCCCCCTCCTCCTTTTAAAGACTTTCAGTGGTGTGTCTCAGCAGATGCATAAATTTCCTCCTTGAAAGAGAGAAAGGGATGCATTATTCTTAATCAGAATTTGAGAAAGGGAAATAGGGTGGGAGGGAGGAGTACCAGAGTGGGAGGAGGGATGCTGGAGGAGAATTATCTAATTCCACCATCCTGTCATGTGAACATCCCTGCTTAATTTAATACAATTATTCCATCAGGGAGGATAATAATATCAGCGGCATAATTCATTTACACAACATATTTCACAACTGCCTTTACCTCTCCACTCCTTATTCTCGTGACTGACTTTCAGGACTGCTTGTGGGATAAGAAGGATGAGAACAAGACAAGACAACTGCCAATGCTGTCTTGTACTTCTGCATCTGTTGTGTCCAGGGGAAGAGGTTTGAGGAGCAGGATAGAACTTCAGCCTCTGGAGACAGTCATGGGGAAGGTTTTTTTACTTTGTGTGTGCCAGTTGCCAGTGGACGTCCATTATTGATATATTTACTGGTCAGACGTTTCTGGAATAAGCTAGTGACTCAGTAGATAAGCCAGTGACTGGCAGTATTGTTCAGCGAACAACAATGGCACGATTGTCTATGGCCCCAGATGTGCCAGGAAATGCACCGTATTGTGCATTTATGATGAAATGAAGATCTCTGTGAAAAAGCGGGGAGAGGAAGGAGGGAGACTAGGTCTGGGCCTTTGTTTCCAAAGCGGTCAGGGTGCATTATTATTTCTCGTTCTCGTTCTTCTTTTTTTAAATAGCTTCCCTCTGTGGCTTCTTGTATCTGTCTGGGCTTTGGCTGCAATTTCCTACCATCAAGGTCATTTAAACAGACTGCAATACGGGGTGGATGCATTCCCAGAGGTCACGAAAAGCCTCTTTAGCACAGAAGCCTCTACTGTGCTCATGCCAGGTCATTTCAGCATCTCTCCCAGTCCGATGATACACAACAAGAAGTTCCTGGATTTTGCAGACCTTCAGTTTGCAGCACCATACTGTGGAGCTCCTGTGAAGTGTCTTTGGAAATGTATTAATGGGATATAAAGCTTTAGAAGAAGGAGAGAGATTTTTAAATAAATAAATAAAGTTGATAGCATGGTTTAAGGCCTGGGTTGCATTTCGAAGCACACAAAAAGCCATGACTGGGGAAAAGGAAATTTATGGATGATATAAGAATACTATACATCCATCTTGAAGCAAAGCTTGATCAGAGACAGGAAGGTCAGTAGAAAAGAGATGATGTTTCTAGTTTAGTTTTTATAAATTAATAAAGTACATTTAGGTTGGAATACAGAAAAATTAAGACGATTGAATCTATGTTGAACTGACATTTAAATTTAAGTAATATACTTGCCATCCAGAGTGAATTAGTAGTTCGAGTGTTGGACTATGGCTCTGGAGACCAGGGTTTGATTCCCAGTTCAACCATGAAACCCACTCGATGACCTTGGGCAAGTCACATGCTCTCAACCTCAGGGGAAGGCAATGGTAAACCTCTTCTGAACAATTCTTACCAAGAAAACCCCATGATAGGTTCGCCTTACTGTTGCCCTAAGTCAGAAATTACTTGAAGGCACAGAACAACAACAATAACTCAATACTTGCACTTAAGTAAATTGCCATCTGTGATTTTACTTCCACTCACTAGTCCTATTTTGATCTCTGGAGAGAAGTAGTTTGGACTGGCAATAAGATTTGGTGTAAAAAGTGTTTTATAAAGTAGAAGAGAAAGTTGTCTAAAATTGTTTTCTTAAGGTATTTGCTGGCTTGTGTGCTCTCTCTCATTATTTCACACAGATTTCAAGTGTTTCTACAATCTTCTGAAACCCTCCAGATTTTGTAGATATAAACAAATGTTTGGTTTTGGCAATGTGAATGCTTTGGAGCTCTCTGACAGAGAAGGCTAAATATCTCATAAAATGACATAGCATTGAACCATGACAATTTAAGTGGTGTCAGATTGCATTAATTCTGTGGTGTAGATGCAGCCATAAAATCCATCTCCATAAGGTCTACCAAGTGATAGAGGGTGGGAGATATCAGCATCCTTCTGCCAGAGTCCTTAGTTTGAGACACCTGTCCTGATACTTTGCATGCTTCTTTTTTCAATATAGGTGGGGGATTTTCAAGTGATTTTCCAGTGGATAGGTCTTTTTGTGCAAATTTCCCTCTTGCAAAAAACTGACATTTTAAAAATATACACATATTTATATTCTCTTCTCTGTGTTTGAAATGCAGCTTCCAAAATGATTGGATTTTGAGGCAAGCTGCAGTAAGGCTCATTTTTAGGTGTGGGAATTTTCCATTTGCATTGAAGTACAGGTTGGACAAATTTTCCCTCTGTTCTCAGGCCATCCCTTGTACAGTTGGGTCGCTTCACACATTCCATTGCCATTGCGTACTTAAGTCATCAAAGGATGACAAAGCATGTCATAGACACTGATGTGTAAACCAAACCTAAGTTTAGCCAAAACAAATTACCTGGCAAAGCTCATCCCTGTTGGCTTCTTGAAACCAAAAATCCATGCAGGAATAGTGAAAAATAGCTAACACACATTTCTCTTGCATATGCATAGCTATATCTGGAGAGACCTACTTCATGTATACTTTATGAGATGACAAGACATAATGAGGTTTGTTTGTATGTTACATTTATAAATTGACCTTCCACTTCTCCATTTGCCCAGGGCTATGTATAGAGGATTTTTAAAAAGCCACAATGTTATTGTTGTGTGACTTCAAGTCATTTCCAACTTATGGTGACTCTAAGGCAAACTTATTACAGGGTTTTCTTGACAAGATTTGTTCACAAGTAGTTTGCCTATGCCTTTGTCTAAGGCTGAGAGAATGTGACTTGCCCAAGGTCACCCAGTGAGTTTCCGTGGCAGAGCAGGGTTTCGAACTATGATCTTCAGTGTCGTAATCCAATGCCCAAACCACTATACCATGCTGGCTCTCTAGGATATGTATGGCTATATCTGAGGATACCTTCTTTATGTATAGTTTATGAGATGGCAAGACATAATGAGCATTTAATTTTAACACTTATAAATTGCTCTTCTACTTCTCCATTTGCCCAGGGCTATGTATAGAAGATTTTTAAAAACAGCAACACACAGTAATACCAATTATCTCAAAAAAAAAAAGAAAGAAAGAAAGAAAGAAAGAAAAGAAAAGAAAAATCAGAGTTTCTCTTAAAGCAGATCAAAATGCTAAATTTCTCAGCTGGCATGGAGAGCAGTGATGGTGCTCCTGATTTTACTGGATTATCCTTATCTCTCACCATTATGTAGTCTGAGGTGCACTGGGGTTTTGCTCCAACAATGCCTTCTCCTGAAATAGGGCTTCATTCTTTTTCAAAAATTGAGTAGGGACAGAATAGGACTAGCTTCCCAGGGGACATTGCTCAGGAGCTACTGAAAGATAGGAAAGTTGGTTAGGAAAATGTTAATATGTTTGGTTAATCATAAATAAGCTTTTAAAAAAAAAACATAATTCAACTGCATTTACATTAGAAGGAAGTAAATAAACTACAGTCCGCCCTCCATGGCTTGCAAATATTTTAAAATATATATAAATTCCAAAAAGCAAACCTCGATTTTTCTATTTTATAGAAGGTGCATCATTTTACTGTGCATTGCATTAAATGGGACTTGAACATTCACAGATTTTGGTAACCATGGGGACAGGGGCCTGGAACCAAACCACAGTGGATACCAAGGGCCCACTGTATTATATTTATTTTAACTTGTAAAGTTAAATGCCTGCACTATAACCTTGCCAGAGTGGAGCTGAAAACAACTTCTGTGATTTTATTCTTCCCTGTGATTACCTATTTTGAGCTTTGGATACAGTGGCATCTGTCACTGAAAACCCCATTTCTCATCCATCCCTCCATAAGCCTTGCTCTTGCCTTTCTCTCTCCTTCATGGTCTCATCTCCTTTCCTCCACTCTTTACTGATTTCCAAGAACCAGACATATTATTCTCTTCTAGAATTAAAAAAAAGGGGGAGGGAGGGGAAGAAAAGAAATGTGGCAGCACATTTAAGACTGCATGAGCCTTTATGGATATAAAGCCACATCATTTGATGCAATACTGAGTGGAGCATTTGTTTCTGCTTCCAAAGAAGTGAGTTTATATCCATGAAAGCTCATGCAAAAATAAAAGCCAATTAGTCTTAAAGATGCTGCCACATTTCTCCTCTTCCCTCTCCTTGCTTCATGTTTATGATTCCCATGTGGATCACTGCAAAAGCCCTAATGTTATGAGCTTCAAAAATAAGTTTGAAGAGACAGTTTGCATGCCTTTATAGAATGTCTTGTGTAGAAGATCGGAAAATAACCTTGATGTAAGAAGATATTCTACAGCAGTGATTCCCGAACTCTGGTCTTCCAAGTGTTTTGGACGTCAGCTCCCAGAATGTCAGACTTTTGACCAAGATGGCTGAGGTTTCTAGGAGCTGAAGACCAAAATACCTGGAGTACCAGAGTTTTGGAATCACTACTCTAAAGGCACCAGATCCCATCTGATTTTGGAAGTTAATCAAGGTCAGCTCTGGTTAATACTTGGATTTGAAACTGCCAATAAATCCCACATGCTGTAGGCTATATTTCAAAGGAAAGAACTGGCAAAACCATCTCTGAATATTCCTTGCCTAAGAAAGTCCTGTGAAATTCATGGGATCACCATAAGTCAACAGACAGTTTGAAGGCACAAACACACATGGAAGATAATGTACTTTCAAGTTGTCCTTCCTACTTGTTTTTTTTAATGAAGTTCACAAATAACTAAAATATCATACCCTAAGAATGATGTTAGTGTTTTGGCGTTTGTGACCTAAACCTAATTCCACAGCCACCTAACAAAAAGCAAAACTGAAGGAAACTAGGCTTTGGGTACAGAACCAGCTGGCAAACATAAAATTGTTGGTTCTCTACATCTGCCTCACACTTAATTAATAAATAATTTAATGAATAACTTAATTCACTATTTAAATTAATGTTTAAATTCCCATTTCTGGGATTCCAAATTTCAGAAAGTCTGTGACTTCAGTTTGAAAAATATATTTTTTCTTATAAAATTTCCAGTTAAATTTACCACTTAATCCCTTTTAACTAGGTGTCATTGTCATCATCTTTATTCTTACCCCTCCTTTTTTCCAAATTGGGACTCAAGGTGACTACCACTGAATTGGTCATGAGCGAAATAGGAAAGTGCTGCCTGCAGGGTTTCTAACTTGTTGTTTTAAGGGAGGGTAATACTAATAACACTGTGCAATATATTAAACACCATATCATCTTCATCATCATCATCATGAAGGTTACAAATAATATATTCATTTCTGAGCACATGCTTCCCCAGTGAATAGAAACAGATGGTTGTTAGCTTATTTGAAGCCTCTCTGTTTAGCTGCTTCGGTCTGGTTTAATTATGACTACACCTTGAAGAAAATTGTGTAAAATTGTCTCAAACTGTCTAAAGGTTTATATCAAGTCAGGTATATTCTTCAAGCATAACTACATCAAAAGCATGTGGGCCATATATAGTCGTAGAAGAGCTTGTTGTTGTGTTTGTGGCTTTTTGGAGGGGGGTTCTTCAAGATATTTTGAATGCCTTCCTCACTTTCATTTACTTTTAAAAAATTATAATTTTCAAACAAACTTTTGGAAATAGAGCAAAAAGTTTTCTCCTCCATGAATAAACTTGTTTCTGCTATCCAGCATTCTGACTCATGAGCTAAAAAGTTCCAGGCTGTATTGATATTTAATCTAATTAGATACCATTCAACACATTTGACAACTTTTTTTGTATTCTGGCTATCCTGCAGTTCTTCCTTGGTTCTCCTTCAAGCAACATAACAGCAAAGATTAAGTGAGATACACATGGTCAGGATAAACAGTATGGGGCTAGATCAGAGATGTGAAAATCTCACTTTTCCATCCTGTGATTCTTAAGTAGAGGAGGAGATTAGGAAAATAGGTTTTCCTAGGGGATGGGGTTTTGTCCTCCCCACCCTTGGGCATTCACATCTCTACTCTGGATGAACCAATGAACTGATGGAAAACGCACACACACTTCTTCATGGTCCTCTGTAAAACTGCCTCATTAGGTTATTTAGCTAACCTCTATAAAAGCATTTGCAAGAAATGAAGGAATGATCAATATTAGGTTATTTGGCTAACTTATATAAAAGCATTTGCAAAAAGGAAGTAATGATCACCTCTGCATGGTTTAGGAAATGACTCTAGATTGTCCAAGCTCAGGATGGCAGGATGTACAGGACAGATCTTTGATGGACCTCTCCTCACTCCCAGGACATCACTAGGAGATATAAAGGGTTTTGTGACACCACTGCTCCCCAGAAATCTACCTTTTGGCAGAAATGGACTATGGCATTTGCCTGCATCTCTTTAAAATGCTGAAAAGATGGCGTGAGTGGGGAAAGGCTAAATGTGGGGAGACATGAGAGGCTCCAGGCTTAAAATAAGTAAATAAGTTTATTTTTTAAAAAAATAAAAATTAGATTTTTTTTTATTCTTTTAAAATTTTCATTTAAAACATCACATCTTACCAAATTTTCATTTTGACCACATGAAACAACATACACATAAATACATTTAGGCTGTGTATATGTCACTGTAATTTAAAGACATGATTTTAATTTTGCTAGTTGTTTATGTCACAGCTATTGCCATTATTGTTTGTTGCTATGTGCCTTCAAGTCGTTTCTGACTTAGGGTGACCTTATCATGAGGTTTTCTGGACAAGGTTCTTCAGAGGAGGGTTGCCATCACCATCCTCAGAGGCTGAGAGAGTGTGACTTGCCCAGTGGGTTTACATGGTTGAATTGAGATTCGAACCCTGGTCTCCAGAGTCCTAGTCCAATGCTCAAACCACTACCCCATGCTGGCTCTCACTAAGTGATATACGGGAATTATGATTTATGAGTAATAGTACAAAAACTTGACTAAGAATTCTGTATGGTGTGATATGGGGTGGGGGGACACATTGAGTTACAGTACCGGGTGACACTAACCCTAGTAACTCCACTGCTCACCCCTGTCTCTTCCAGTGAGGTCAGAATAGATATATTGGAAATGATAAACTGTTATGAAACTTAAGTGAAATACTATTGCATTTCAATGGCTCTGAATTGTTTGCTTAAGCCTGCTAGATGAAGGCTGAACACGTGTGACCTTCAATTAACTTCAATTAACTTACCATTAGCTTTAAACTCATAATGGTAGTGAATGACAGAACAAACTGGGGTGCTATTTGTCAGCTTAGGAATTTTCCATTTTGTACAATTCTCCTCCGTGGAAAAACTGCAATGAATGGGCAAGAGTACCTGCACAACTTTGAAAAAGTTGCATCTAAGTTAGTTTGGCCCCAGATGACTTGTTAAAAAATTGAGACCACTTCTCTATCATTGCCATTTTCTTCCCAAGTTGTGTCATGTGAGCTGTAAAGACACAACCACCACATTGTCCTTCTGTCAGCTCATATCAAGCCCTGGGATCATCAAATATAGAACGTGCATCTCAGCATCTTTCAAAAGAGAACATAAGGGCAAAGCTAGACATGACATTCAATGTGTCTTGAATGTAATGCATTTATTTAAAAGTGCAAATAAAAATGACTGGGCAGCTGCTTATTACAAAGCTCATGGCAGATGAGCAAAGGGAACTTAACCATTCCTTTCCCTGTGAGTCCTGATGAAAAACACTCCTGTAAAGCAATATGAATTGGGAGAAAACCTCAGTGCACCTTCAGAAATGGTGAAGTCTGGGTACTAATATTACATGTTGTTGTAAAGATAGTCACTTAATGAAAGCTAGTATAGTGGTCTCAGTGTTGGACTGGGAGTCTGGGAGGCCAGAATTTGAATCTGTGCTCGGCGATGGAAACCCCTTGTGCAAGTCACATTCTCTCAGTCTCAGAGGAAGGCAGTGGCAGTGGCAAACTCCCACTGAATAAATCTTGCCAAGAAAACCCCATGATAGGTTCATCATAGGGAAGCCATAAGTTGAAAACAACTTGATAGCATCTTCATTTCTCTGAATGCTGGTGAAACGTCAGGAAGAAACTCTTCTAGAACATGGCCACATAGCCCGAAAAACCCACAAAAAACTGGATGCTGGCCATGAAAGCCTTCGACTTCACAACTTGAAAGCACACTACAGTGAGAGCAACAATTGACTTTATATACAGGTTGAGTCTACCTTATCTGAAATGCCTAGGACCCGAAGTGCTTTATATATGTATGTATATATAATATATTTGCATATACATGATTGGATATCTTGGAGATGGGACACAAGTCTAAACATGAACTTCATTTTATGTTTTGTATACACATTATACACATATACCTAATAGTTTTAATAACTTTGTGCATGAAACAAAGTTTGTGTATACTGAATAATCAGAAAGCAAAGGTGTCTCAGCCACCAATGTGGACAATTTTGGATTTGGAGTATTTTTGATTTCAGAATCCAACTAAGGGATAATCAACCTTTACTAAGAAAAACAGAATTTTAAAATACTCGAGTAAGACTTATCAAACTGATTTTTCCTAATCTAAGTAGGTAGGTAGTAGGTGGTAGGTCCAGGAACAAAATGATTCAGGTATACCCCAACTCTGGACCAGATGAATTACTCTACCATTTCTGCCTTGTCATTCAGAACTCAAAATGTCATCTGTGCCGAGATGAAGCCTAGTATGGCCTAAGGAAAACTTCACCTGAAATTGTGTTGCTCAGTAAATCGCACTGTATTCATAGCAAGGCCTTGTACAGTCCCAGATTGTTCTCAGCCCATATTCTGAAGTCCCTTTGGCACACTATCATATTATATCATCAACTCAGAGAGGAGCAGATAAAAGCTTTGCTGTGAAGTTGAATGTGTGCATATTTTTAGTACTCAAATTCAAGGAATGCTTTCAAAATGGAACTATGAGATGGAGTCTAGAAGATTAGCATGATAAGCCTCTGTGATAAATGGCCTCTTTTGGAAAATGAAGAAATCTGAATTTGTCTATTGTTAACGAACCCTAGCAATACAAGACGTAGATATTTTACAGTATTTTCCCCCCCATGGCTCTGGCTGCATCTATTTTTGAAAATTCGCTCTATATATTCCAATATATTCAACAAACTGGAGAATATGAAAATTCAGCTAATATAGGCATCCCAAACTTTTAATTCCTATCCAGAATCTTTGTAGACTAACCATCAGGATTATAGATAAGTATAGATATAGAGAAACAAAAGTACTGGTATAAACATATACATACACACATATCAGCTGCTAGTATCATTTCTCTGTCATGGGGTGCATCTCCACTGAAGAAATAAAACAGTTTGAAACCATCTTATGGAATCCTGGGATTTGTAGTTTTACAAGGTCTTTCACCCTCTCTGACAAAGAGTGCTGGTGTCTGAGAAAACTACAAATCACAGGATTCTGTGGGATGGAGCCAGGGCAGTTAAAGTGATGTCAAACTGTTATTTCTAGAGTGTAGATTCACCCCATAGTCACGGGTTAGCATGCAAAAGGAAAAAAATAAAGAGAAAGCTATTGAGTAGACATTAAATAGAGATGGATAGATCATTCTGTTTCAGAATTTGAAAAAGATTTATCTGTAGACCACAGTTTCCAGTATCTCCCAGTGGGCATGGCCAGTGTCTATGGTGATCCTTTTTGCACAAAACTCACTTTTTGGGAAGTTATATGATCATAAACTAACTTATGAGTCTATAGTTGAATTGCAACTTTGTACAATGTGTGTATTTTCAGGAGGTGAGCACAGATATGCCTTCAGGACCAGTAGACAAGCAGTGCCAGCAGTGTGGCCATTGCACAAGATGTTCTGATGTATAACTTATCCTGAAGTGCAATGAGTGTCCCATTGTGCATCACTGCCATTCACTGGCATGGTTGTACATTGTGTCAGCATTGTAGCTCTGTTCTTACATTATGGCATATGGTACAGGATCTTAGCCATGGGTTTTGTGCAATAATTGTGGTATATTTTTGCATAAAAAAATCAAGTGTATTCCAGTACAGACTAATGTCCTGAAACAGTTTGGAATGTACTACTACTGGGTGAAAATTACATGGCTATGTTCATTTTCTCCTACATCAGGGAGAAAACTATAGAAATTATTCATTCTTCCATGCTAGGATGAAATATTCAAAGAGTTACATCATGAGTGTACATTCATAAATGCTTCCTTATTCCATGCTGCTGTTCATTTGCAGTATATGTCTATATCTATATTTGTGTATGTATGTGATTTCAAGTTGCCTGTCTGTTTATGGTGACCCCATGAATTTTGTAGGGTTTTCCTAGGCAAGGAACAATCAGAGATGATTTTGCCAGTTCCTTCCTCTGAAATATAGGCTACAGCAACTAGTATTCATTGGCAGTCTGCTATCCAAGTACTATCCAGAGGTGATCCTGCTTAGCTGCCAAGATCAGGATCTTGTGTCTTTAGGTATTTGAGCCTATATCTATGTATGTGGCAAGAACAGTTGCATTTAAATATGTCCTTTAATTAATTTTCCCCCTGCCTTATAACAGAGCATTTCCCCCCTTACCAGAGGTGTAATAGCAATGCACCTAACTCTAGATGAAATATTTTAATATCATCAGTGAAAGTGTGTGTGTGTGTGCGTGTGTTAACCTTCTGTCAGTGTTTCAGAAGGAGCATTAGAGTGATCTCTCTGACCTGCTTGTTCTTCTTATGCCCATTTCAGGACGATGTGGCCCAGCCATTGAACCTTTCAGCAAAACCCAAGACAACTGACAGCAAGTCACCCACATCGCCCACCTCTCCTCACATGCCAGCACTGAGAATAAACAGTGGGAGCAGCTCACTGAAATCTTCTGTGCCAGCAACGTTAGCTAGTCCTTCAGCAAGAGTCAACACAATAGGTAAGTACTCATCCTTTTATTTTTACTTTGCAAAAAACCTTTCCTCTAACAAGGAGCCCTCTGCAAATCTTAATGTTGGCTTCTTCCTTGGATGTTCACTTTCCATGAGTGAAGACAGGAGGAGAATAAATAGGTGGACCTGATATGAAAGTTCTTGGCAGATATCATGCCTTTTTGAAAAGTGTGCAACCAAACTGAGAGTGAATGCAGTGAAATGACATTGGGGCCTTCCTTACTTAATGAGGTAGGTTGTTTTTGTTGTTGTTAATCTAAAATATTCTTTTCACTCTACCTCAGCCAATGGGAACATCCTTTTGCTCCCTGAAGTACTCTTAGAATGTACTTTCAAATAGCCTGAACCCAAAGTCGAAGGCTTTCATGGCTGGCATCCATAGATTTTGTGGGTTTTTCGGGCTATGTGGCCAGTTTACAGTGTGTAAGTCATTTGCCCCCAAGAAGCTACAAGTCCAACCTACAAAGGGATGGAAGGCTGAGTCAACTTGGAACCCTGTGGGATTGAATTTACAATGTTGTGGCTGCAATACCATTTAATCGTTGCATCACTGGGGTCTTTGTAGGTCAGAACAAACACTTTGAATTGTGCCCAGAAATGGACTGGGAGCTACTCAAGTTTTTTCAGCAAGAGATTTATATGCCTTCTATAACCAGCTCCAGTCAGTAGTCTAGCCACAGCATTTTGGACTTACTAGAGTTTCCAAAGTTTCCCATGGAAAGTGTGTCACAATAATCCAACCAGGATGTAGTCAAGGCATATTACTGTGGCCAGATCTGGATTCTCAAGAGATTGACATAGCTGCCCCACTAGTGTAAACTGTGCAAAAGCACAGGCCCTGAAGCCAACACCACCCACTTAAACTCAGCATACCAATTTTAGGTAATTTTCCCCCCAAGTCTTCCTGAGCTAGTTGCAAATGCAGCAATTTATTACCCCTGTCCCCTAGAGCTGCCAACAACCCTTAAAACATCCCCCCCCAAAAAAAAAACCAAGCCTGAAAATCTGCTACAATGGCAGCTGGAAGTGATGTGACATTGCGTCCAGCACACTGAATTGCAATGGTGCAGCCCACTGGGAGGGAATGGGGGAAATGGTCCCCATCATCCCCTCTGCATCTGCCCACCTCTGCTATACAGCTTAAAATATTGAGAAACCAACTGGCAGAAGGTACTTTTAAAATTGTACTGGAGTATTATAAGCAAAAAAAATTGTGCTGCCAGACTGCATTTGGAATGAAGCTTCAGAGAGTTTTTCAAAGGTGGCCCACACAACAGACTACAATGCATCCCTGATTATTATTATTTCTTAACAAAAGAAAATCCAAAGTTTTGTATCATGGTAGTATTTCATTCTTTCCACTCACTAAGTCAGATAAAATATTTATAATGTTACAAAGCATGAGTGTTTTATATATATATATGAGCCATTCTACAACTCCTCCACATTTAGCAGGATGAGGTGGGGTGGAAGTATAAATCCAGTGGCAACTCATCAAGGGGCCATTTCACCCCAAAATGTTTTTGGGGAGGTGGTTCCTATTCAGTCCATAAATCCTCCATGGATTCAGCATAAAGACAGACTGCTGAGGTCCTCTTGCATGACACACAAAGTCACTCTGTGCCAGTTTGACCAGCCTCACCGTAGCTGCACACTCCTCTTAATTTGCCAGATAAAATCTTTTCTTTCCCAGCCCCTGGTCTCTTTCCTCTCTTTGGAATCCTTGCCATTTCCCTTCCCTCCTTTGCAGTGAAATGTAGATTTTGAAAGGCTGTACCTGTAATGAGTGATAATGTAATTGGATAAAAGCTGTGAGGATGACTGGAGTTGTAAAGGTCACTCTTGTAAGGAGAATTAATGTGTTATACCATTAATAAACCATGGGAAACTGTGGACCAAAAGATAACATACTTAAGTTATTGTTAATGACATAGACTTCACTGTCGTATATCTTTGCGGGACAGATATAGAAAGGGACTTTTTGAGGTTACAGAATGGTATTGCTGTGCGTGCTGTCTAGGATAATAGAGCCGGCTGCCTCCTCCCACCCTTTGCTGCCATTTTCTTTAAGCCACAGGAAAACTTTTGCTGGCAGTTACTGGTTGAGCTACAGTTAGTTGATGGTAGAAATGAAAATCTTGCTACCTTCTGTTGACCTAGGTTGGCTGCTTACCCACTACCCCCAAAGAATGTGCAAAGATGACTTCTGCTCCCCACAAAGGAGGTCAAAGAAAAAAACAATTTTGCATATGATCATTAAAATCTCTTGATGTAAAATTAGAAATGATTAGTAAAATGTAACTGGAAAAACAGTGCAACTTTCCATGGTAGGGAAGAAGATTTTAGTCAGGTGATTAAAATCTGTGTTTGTTTTTGTGGCTGTCTGATGACCTGGACCAAAATAATACATCCAATGACCCAGGTGGCTGCCACACTGCAAAAATAATGTAATTTGATACTGCTTTAACTGGCATGGCTCCATCCTGTGGGCTCCTGGGATCTGTAGTTTGTTGTGACACCAGAACTCTCTGACAAAGAAGGTTAAATATCTCACACAACTACAAATCCCAGAAACCCATAACATTGAACCATGGCAGTTAAAGCAGTATCAAACAATATTAAATATGCAGTGTAGATCTAGCCTCGGTCACACTGCACAATTATACCACTATTATGCCAAGTTTCCGTCCTATGGAATCCTGGGTTTCATAGTTTGATGAGGCATTTGGATGCTGTGGCAGAGAATTATAAATGCTCCTCCCAAAACTGCCACTCCCAGGATTCCATACGACACAACCATGGTGCTATAACCCTGTAACATGAATTGTCCTTGGGCTTTGTAGCCTAAGTCTCTGCGTGTAGAGTTACACATTAATTGTGCGATCCAACCTTTGTGCTGAATGGCAATCAAGGCACCAAGCATGCAGCTGGATGTACAACCAAATGCACATGTGTATGTATCCATGTTCAATCTCCATTCATGTGCAATGCACAATGCACATCCCACATCCATGCAACTCCTCTTCTGCCAACTTAAACTGAATGTGAAATTCCATAGCAGACAAAAATACCCAACCCCTTCTGTAGGGGAATTCACACACGCATAACACCAGCACAGTATAGTGGTTTAAGTTTTGAAATATGGATCTGGAGACCAGGGTTCCAATCTTGGCTCAGCCATGAAAACCCACTTAGTGACTTTGGACAAGTGACACTCTCTCAGCCTCAAAGGATGGCAATGGCAAACCCACTCTGAATAAATCTTGTCAACAAAACCCCATGAAAACAACAACACACCAGCAGGATTCTGGCCACATTTTAATTGTCATTGGGTAACTTTGAAAGACCTGCTCCCTGCTCTTTGAAACAGGAATTGTCATCTTAAAAGTAGGGGATATGGCTAACTCAGATTGATGTATATTTGCAATATATCACCATATATTGGCATCCTTGCTGTGAAAGGTATTTTTAACTGGATGTTGTATTTCCTTTTATTGGTGCATGTGTTTAAATCTTGTTTTAATTTATTATGCCTTTATTAATTGTAGACATTTGTACTATTTTATTGTAAGCCACCTAGAGTCCCATTCATGGTGAAAAGGGAGGATATAAATTGAATGAATGATTGAATGAATATAATATATGAAATGTAACATCTCACATTGTTGCCAGATGTCTCCTTGATAAATTGCAGCCACCAGTCTGAACAGAATGGTTATTTCTTCAATTTAATTTTATTTATTTATGGGATTTATGCTCTGTTCTTTAGATTGTGGAGTCTTGTGGTGGCTAATGTTAGGTTAAAATGATAAAGCAACAGTGACAAAATATCAGTCACCTTTTTTTAAGGGAGGTAAAAAGAATAGATGAAAATAGAAAACACTGTAGAAATGTGATGTGATGTGTGTGTGTGTGGGGGGGTGGTTTTTAGCTGATTCATTTTTGTGAGCTACCTTAGGTCCTACTCCAGGAGAAAAGTGGCAGATAAATAAATAAATAAGAAAATAAGAAAAAGCATGGGGACAAAGAGGCCTAGGTGAACAAAAAGATGTCTTGGTGCCCCAAACAGGGACTGCATCTGCACTGCTGAAATAATGCAGTTTCACGTCACTTTAACTGTCATGACTCAATGCTGTGGAATCCTGGGATTTGTTATTTATTGTGGAACCAGAACTCAGAGAGAGAAAGCTAAATAGCTCACAAAGCTACACCGAGACACATTCTGTGCCATATTGACACAGAAAACAGCATATTTTGTATAGGAGACAGACTTTTCTGTGCAGAATTTTTTTAAAATTTTTTGTTTATCTCAGAATAAGTCTGAAGTTATTTTCTGTGCAGAGTTTCCTGTGCAGAAAATCTTGATTTCTGCAAATACTGTATATATAAATGAATAACTCACGCAAACAACAGTTTCAACCTATTCTACAGAAACATTGTTTTCTGTACATAAATTGCTATCTCCTGTGGAAAAAAAATGTTAATTTCCTGTTCAGAAAATGTCACGTCAGAATTTTGTACAGAAGTCCTGAACTGTGAACAGTCTTTGACAACTGTGTGGTTTTTGAAAACTTTCTTGCAATGCAAGGAAAATTTCTAAAATGATTCATTGCTTCGTTCAAGAATAAAATTAGCAAAGAATATTCCAGTGCTGAAGCTAATCCAAAAAACCTCCTGAAGTTGGTCCACAAATCAATATATTGCAAAGTCCTTTTTAAAAAAATGCTTTAAATCTTGAAGATTTAACTACTCTGGGCAACTACTACAATCTTCCTGAACAGCAGTAGCAAATGTAATAAAATTATTCTGAGAAGCAACAGGCAGAGATTGTAAAATCGTTCACTCTCCCACCTGTTTCTTTTCTTGCTTCTTCCTATGATTGGTTTGTGTTTGGGTTCATCTATACTGTAGAAATAATGCAGCTTGACTCCACTTTAAGTGCTGTAACTCCATCTCATGGATTCCTGGGATTTGTAGTTTTACAAGGTCTTTAGCCTTCTCTGCCAAAGAGTGCTAGTGCTTGATGAAACTACAAATGCCAGGATTCTGTAGAATGGAGCCATAACAGTTAAAGTGGTGTCAAACTGCATTATTTATACAGTGTAGATGCACACTTTGACTTCTGCTGTCCATATTGCTTTTAAGACAGTTATTGAATTTGCAACTTATACTTTTAGATATTGGTAATTTCAGAAGTTTGTGATTTAATTATTGTGGTTTTAACTATTTGTTTTTGTGTAAGATTGCTTTTTGAAACTCTTATGAGATCCCATCCCATCCCATCCCTCCTCGCCTCTCCCCTCTGCTGAGTTAATGGAGGACAAATGGCTTTTGCACTTGGAACTTCATTTGCAGAGAAAAATCAGAACATTTTAAAAACAGATGAAAAAGTGGGATAACAGAGAATTAATTGGGACTTTCCCTGCCAAATTGGTATGACTGGAGACTATGTCTTTCATTTTCAGGAATCCCACCTACATTCTCATCCGGTCCTAAGGTTATAAGCTAGAATATGAGAATGATAGCTGCTTCTCCTCCCCTCCTTCTTGTGCATTTTTAAAAACAGAATCATCAAAATGCTACATTATGTTTGTGTCATGTAAATCTAGCCAGTGTTGTTTAGTGGTTTGATTGTTGGACTATGACCCTGGAGGCCGGGGTTCAAATCATAGCTTGGCCATGGAAACCCACGGGGTGACCTTGGCCAAGTCATATTCTCTCAGCCTCAGAGGATAGCAATGGAAAACCCCTTCAGAAGAAACTAGCCAATTAGTTTGCCTTATTAGAGTTGCCATAAGTCAGAAATAACTTGAAAGTAGACAACAGCAACAACAACCATGTAAATCTGAACTCGTGCTGTTATCCAGTGGTTGTGATACATCACCCTTCCTCTGCTTACACTTCTGGAACTACGTTTATGCAACCATAAACTGAATACAACCAATGCATAATGGTCCCAAAATCAAAAGTACATGTGGAAGGGAACTTACCCATGTGCGCATATAACAAAAACTGGATTCCACCCTATGTATTTTTGGACACAATACTAATGAATGGAAAGAAGCCACATCATAGTCTGGGATTTCTCACAAGCCTGAGCAGTTCAGAGAATAAATGCACTCTGTGGAGGCTTCCATATGGCTCTATTGCCAAGGTAGCACAACAAAATCATTTTACAGTGTTGGGAAACCTGGAGGGCATTCAGTTTGTCAAATATTCTGCCACAATAAGAGCAAGAAAACTATCTGTCCAAGTAGTTAGTAAACTAAAATTTTATATAAAGCTCTTCCTGATGTACTAGTTTATGAAATACAGGGAAGAGTTTATCTGGAGTTTTGAAATGATGTATTTGAATTATGCAGTCCAAAGAAAATTAACACCTAACCTACACATGAAGCAGAATGAAGTGGTAGCATGGCATGTGGAACTTTTAAGCAGAGAAACAGGAGTCATTTTTAATGACTACAATGAATCTCAAGGCAATGGGGATATATTTGGGAACAGACGGAGCTAAAACATTTAGGGAGCCTTTTTTAAAAAAAAAAGAATCAGGAGAGTGAAATCTGAAATGCTACTACTGACCCAACCATCTCATTTTATTGCCAATATTGACCTGTCCATGACCCATCATTCTATTCAGTGTCATACAGCTTTTCTAAACTTTTTACCCTGGAGGAACTCTTGAAGTAATTTTCAGATCTCTGGGAACCCCTGCATAAGAATTATATCTACAGCTCAAAATATGTTTGTTTTTTAAATTTCTTACAAAACACCTAGCAACCTCTAGTTAAGAAACCTTGGTGTGTGTGTGTGTGTGTGTGTGTGTGTGTGTGTGTGTGTATAAAATGGCTCCAAGAGTGTCTAAGTACAAGGGTGCATCTACACAATAATGCAGTTTGACACCATTTTTAACTGCCCTGGCTCCATCCTACAGAATCTCGAGATTTATAGTCTTGTGAGGCACCAATAAATACCCTCTAGCAGAGAAGGCTAAAGACCTTGTAAAGACCCTGAATTCCATAAAATGCAGTGACAGCACTTCAAGTGATATCAAACTGCATTGTTTCTGTAGTGTAGATGCACCCCAAGACTCAGAGGTTAGCAAAGTGACTTTGGGAGACTATGGCCCAGTCCAGACGGATGGGAAAGGATGCCTTCGTCATGTGCAAGGGCGGCGCTTCTAGATGCCCCTCGCACGTGAGAAGGGCATCAAGAGGGTGGCACTCTGTACAGACGGGTGCACCATTGGTGCACTGCAACGTTGTAATGGTGATGCAAGAAGAAACCACTTTTTGCGGGTTCTTTTTGGTCCACGGGGAAGTCCCATGGTCTGGAGGCTACGGCTTCCCCACAGACCAAAACTAGGCACCGGGAGACAGTCCTTTTTGGACGGTCTGTCCCGTGCCTATAATTCCTAGAATTTCCACTGCCAAGATGGGCAGCATCTGTGCTTACTGCAGGGATTGTAGAACTTGGGAAAAACAATAACTTTTCTAAACTCTACTGAGGTTCCCACTATCATCTTTCTTCCCAACCCTTGTAGGTTTTGATTTCTTAACAAAACAAGAATTGCCAATTCTGTTTCTTTCCAAAATGGTTTTTAAAGGCATTAAAAAAAGAAGACAAAACAGTGTACACAGAGAACAGCAACAGCCAAAACCTTCCAGCAGTGCTAGTCTGAACTAATCTGACACCAGCCTCTCTCCCCTGTCATGTTTCAAAGTGGAGCGCAAGGAGACAATGTTGTACATTCTTTGGCAATCAGCAGATCAGATAGAAGACGCAAGCAATACAACAAGGATGTGTAATCTGACATGATTAGACAAGGCTCTTTAGGAACAGAACATTCATAATTGAGACAAAAGAAAAGAGTATTAATAACACTTTCCTAACGCGGCAGTTAGCCATTTTATATTTCCTTTCTTTAATCTTAGTGTTTTTCAACAAATCATGGGATTTAATAGCGTGTTTTGGCAGATTAGAGGATTTATGGCCCAGATGTTTTTTGTTCTAAAAATGGATTAGGGTGTAAAGTTTGCTGGAATCCATGGAACATGTTGAGGCAAGCCGGTCATTTTGCGTGTGATTAGTGCCAGCCTTCTGTCTCACAGCCCCTCCATCTGTTACAATTCACCAATGGATCTGGTTAGATTTAGCCTCATGTCACAAACAGAAGCCCCTTTTCCGGGCAATTTCATATTGTCGTTTTCAGGGCTTGAAACAAAATGTTGCGTTGATGCCCTAGTTTAAAAGATACAGAGAAAAGCAACCAAGGGTATGGGAGAGAGGCAGTTTTGAGAAATGATCAATATTACTTCCTTTCACCTAAATAGATCCAAGGTCTGAGAGGCTTCACTCCTACCAGTCTTGGAAGCTGTAAATGCACACCAGATCCTAATAAATATAATCTATGAGAAGACAGGCTAAAGCTGTTGCAGGGGAGACAGAGGGAAGCCCCAAGGGGACATGTTTAAAGTTAAACAACATTAGGGGATGCTTGTAGTGGCTTTTAAAAACAATGGTTTCAACTGCTATTGCAGCCAAAGCCTAGGCTGTGTTATGTATATGTGTTTGCAAGCATGTGCCCTTTAGCCAAGGAGGGAACATCTGACCTGGTATTAACAGATCGGGAATCAGTCTAAAGTCTGTAGCTTGGTGCATTTCTAAATGGCATGTGGTGTGGGGAGGGGTGTGTATGTGTGTGTTTGTGTGTGTGTGTGTCAGTCAGAGGCTGGCATTCTGTGGCAGAGCTTTATGTGCTCAGCGGCCATAGCTCATAGCAAAGTGACACCACCTGTGCTTTATTAAGGTATTTGGGAGGCTGGAGGAAGGGGTGCAAGATATTCTTATGTCCCCCCCCCCACTGCTGCAGTTAATAAGTCTGCCTATCTACTCAAGGAAATGTAATTATGTTTCCACAATTTACTGTACAGCTTTTTAATATATATATTTAATGCACTGCTGCAGGAATACAAATGCACAGTGCTCAGTACAGGACTGACCTAATTCCTATCCAGCAGATTTGCGCTCTGAATGGTCCAAATAGGATAAGTGTTGTATGGGTCACAAAGGGGGCTGAGGTGTTTGATAACCAAAGAAAAGATCTTTTCCCTTTACCTGATCTGGAATTTGTTGTTGTTGTTGCAAGCCTTAAAGTTATTTCTGACTTAGGTTTGCCTTAGGTCTCCCTATCATAGGGTTTTCTTGGCAGGTTTCTTCAGGGGGGGGGGGGGGTGTCATTGCCATCCTCTGAGGCTGAGAGAGTATAACATGCCCAAGGTCACCCAGAGGGTTTCCAGGGCTAAGCCAGGATTTGAACCCTGGTCTCCCAGTGTCCTAGTCAAATGCACAAATCATTATCTTTTCCTCCAAATTGTTTCCTTGGTGGCCAGTTTAATGAACTTTAGAGTCACAGTGAAAAAGGTTTTTGTAGGAGCTCACAAATCTATTTATTTATTTATTGGATTTTTATCCCACCTTTATCCCAAAATAGGACCCAAGAATTTGTGTGCACAGTTTTCTGCTGCTGCCTTCAAGTATTGTCAGTTACATTTTGCTAGTTCAACTTGCTGCTTAAATGTAATTTGTATTGTTTGTAAGGCTATATTACTGCAGAAATAAAGCAAATTTGACACCACTTTAACTGTCATGGCTTCATCATGTGAAATCATGGGATTTGTAGTTTGGTGAGGTATTCAGCTTGGTCTGTCAGAGAGCTCTGGTCCCTCACCAAACTACAAAGCCTATGATTCCACAGCATGGAGCCATGATAGTTAAACTGGTATCAAACCATTTTATTTTTGTAGTGTGGATACACCCTTATTGAGTTCTGAAAAAAAGCTTCGATATAGGATTTTAGCTTTCTCCTTCCAAAGGGCTTTCCTGATGGAAGGTACAGCCACTCAGTGGGTGGGGATAAGACCTGTATGACAGTTCACTCAGCAATCTCCCCAACATTCTGTGTAGCGTTTTTTGGAGGAGCTGCTATGACAAGGAAGTGGGGACTGTAGGGCCGAACAGACAGGCCAAAATAAAGCTGCTTCAAGTCACTTTGGAGGTATGCTGTTTAAACAACACACAGGTCTTAAGAGGCCAGAAGCTTAGGACTGGAGCGTGGCTTTGATGTGGCTTCTGGCTTCTTAGGACTCATGCAACATTTAAACAGCATGCCTCCAAAGTGACCCAAAGCAGCTTTATTTTGGCCTGTCTGGTCAGGCCCTATACTTCCACTTCATGTTGCATGTATCTAAATCTGGGATCCAACCTGTTTTAAAAAATGTTAATGTTGCAGCACCAAGGAGAGCTCCAATTGCTTAACTTGCTCCAGGAAAGGTCTGAAATTTCTAGTGCATTGATTCCCAAACTCTGGTCCTCCAGTTGTTTTGCACTTCAGCTTCCAGAATCCTCAACCATCTTGGCCAATGCTGTAGGATTCTGGGAACCAAAGTCTAAAACACCTGGAAGGACATAGTTTGGGAATCAATGTTTTAGTGCCTTTTCAGCCAAAGCCTTCTTTCAGGCTCCACTTATTCCCTTGGTACACAGAAGGCCTTGAAGGGGCAGACCTTTTGACTATGATCTGTCATTCCTCCATTTACTCACTGCTTTAATGGGTTCTGAAACACTTTAAGGCAAGTCTGCAGGGGGCCTCTGTGTACTCAGAGGTAGTTTGGCCAGTTCCTTCTAAAATGTAGCCTACTGCTCCTGGTATTTGTTGGCGGTCTCCCATCCAAATACTCACCAAGGATGACCCTGTACAGCTTCCAAGATCAAACAAGGTCTGCTGCCTTTAGGATATTTAACAAAATCATTGCAACCTAAACTTTCATGAACTAAAGTCAACTTTGCTGGTTTTAAACAGTAAAGTACAGTATTCATTATTACAATCCATACACCCATCAATACAAGCAAATAACAGACAAAAATGTACAGTATCAGATAAGATACAATGTAACATTCCATAAACACAATAAAATTGTAAAGTCAACTTTGCAATGTGCATAGTGCTTTAAACAGACACACTCAAACATGCACACACCTGTGCAAAAACAGAAGTGTGGATTTTTTAAAAAAAAGTTGAATGATACTGAAGACATGAAATTCCAAAAGTGCCGTTAGGAACAATGAATGCAAAAGGGAGCATAGGATATGACCACAAAGCACTCATTGCAAATCCGCCATTCTAGCCACTAGATCACACTGTGTCTACCTTCTGTTGGGACCAATGAGACCATGACCGAAACATAAATACAGATGTTTGTGGTACACACTGAGCAGGCACTCAGCCCAAGCATCAAAATTAAAACAGAGACATCTGGATTCAAAATCCTAGACACTCTCCTGAGCTAGAAATTCCTGATACCAGAGACTGCATTCCCCAGTTTGAGTGCCAAGATAGACAGACAGACAGTAGCTAACTCCTGTGGGGTTTAGAACAAAAGCTGTACTGCTTTTTTTAATCAACCTTTGAAGCTTTGCCCCTAAAAGGCTTGATTGCTTAGATTTATTTATTTTATCTATTTAGTTTCCTTACTATTGAGAAAAATGGGAAAGATTTATGTTTAAAAGGAAAACAGTAGCTAACCACTGCGGGGCTTAGAACAATAACTATAACTATTTTTTAAAGTAATGTTTGAAACCCTGCTCTTACAGGGCCTTGACCCTATATGAAATATAATTTTGAACCCTGATTCTCTATAGATAAAATAGTCGTGGGTCCCTGGCACAATTAGAGATGCTGAATATCTAACATGGCCCTCAGCAATTCTGTGCGTGTATGTGTGTGCATTTGCATGTGCATGAAGCAGTAGGCAATGTGTACTATTGTTCCTGAATAGGGAAAGATTTAACATGCTCAGACTAATAACACTCACAGATAATGTAACCTTCATTTTAGTATTTTGATGAAGAATGAAATACAAACGTGACAGTCCGTGCAACATGAAGACCCATCCCTGATCACTTCCAAGGCACCAAATATGAGTTGGCTTAATGTCCAACATCCATTAGAGAAGGCATCTGAATATTTTGATCATAATCGCTTATAAAGATCCCTGGTAACCTTGCTTCTGTTTGTCTCCCTGTTCCCTTTCACCCTCTTTCTAGATATCCTTTCCTCTATCACGTCGTCAGGTTACTTAAATGATCATGATGCTGTTACCAAGGCAATCCAAGAGGCCCGGCAGATGAAAGAACAGCTACGGCGGGAACAACAGGTGTTGGATGGGAAGGTTGCTGTTACAAACAACCTGGGTCTGAATAACTGCAGGACAGACAAGGTCAGTTCCCAAGACTTCACTTTGGTTAGCTACTGGCAGTTCAGTTCCAATTGTTGTGTCACAGTTTCCCACTGTATGTTCCAGTATGTGGTTTTCATGTGTGGAAACACCAGGAAACACCGAAGAGAACACCAGAGAACACTTTATTTACATCTTCCACCACTTCTGGATTAATCATTATTTTACAGCCTAGGCCCAAACTCTGTTGGAGACTCACCAGGGAAATAGTCTGTGAGTTTCTCTAGAATTCTTGTAGGACCATTTAGCATGTATGCAATAGCAAAGCTCAGTTTGCTTTCAAATATATACCCCAAAAATAGCTACATCATTGCAAACACAGGTTGGTCATAGTGCCACATTACAATATTAACTGTGCACTAACATCCACTTAGATCGGTACCATAAAAAAGTAATACTGTATGTGTAAATGGCTCATATATTTGCACCAGATTCCATTAAATTATCAGTAATGCATCTATGGCAGATATTGACTTTATCATGCTGGATATCAACGCTATTTCTCAGATGTTACTGAACAGATAGCTGCTTAACAGATGGGTAGTGTGACTAATATCAACCATCTCTGGATATTTCAGAAGCATTCAGAGTTGAAAGGATGAGAAGAGTACACTTGTGAACATAATACAGTGGTCCCTTGGGATCTGCTAGAATTTGGTTCCAGGACATTCCATGGATACCAAAATCTGTGGATTCACAAGTCCTGTTATATATAATGGCATAGTAAAATAGTGTCCCTGTGCAGTTGGCCTTCCATATCAGCAGGCTAGCTGTTCATGGTTTTCACTGCCTGTAGCTAGCCCCACGCCATATAAATCAGTGGCAGTTTGTACACGCAATTGCACTAACACGGACATGTGCACGTCACTGTCCATAGACATATATGTACTTGAGATTTCATGATATTTTGTATCTGGGGTGAGCTTGACTAAATCATTCCATCTAATAGCATACATGAGTGTTAGCGCCCATCCCTTTACAAGCAAAATGGGATGGGAATATTCCTCAAACCTGGTAGTAGTTTCTACCACAGTAAAGGAACTCCTTGAGTATGCAAAGGGTTATATTTTGCCAGCAAAAACTGTTTTATTCAGGCAGATTTTGGAGAATTTATTGGTTGTGAGAAAGAGGTTGTTATTGGCTTGGTGTTGCACTTTTTTATTGCTCTACATTTATTTCAAGTGTGATGCAACATTTGTTTAATTTTTTTATTAGGAATTCTTTATTAGGAAGAATTTATTAGGAACAACTTCAGTGCAAGTATTGAGAGAAAGACAGGATATTGATGAAATACTGTACATAAATAAGTGGCTTAAAATTCAAAAATAAAGATTTTTGATGTCTTGATTGGGATCTACATAATATTAGTATATAAATTGAGGGGGTGAGAGAAAACAGGATGTAGTAGAAGAAGAAAAATGAATTAACCTTGTTATAGAGTAGGTATCCTGAAACCTGGTAAAGATTTTGGACTGGAGAATGTGTAGCAAGATGTTCAAATGGGAGCTATTGGGGTGGGGGTGGTCGATGGGGTGGGGGGGTAGATGGAGTCTGCTTCCACCAGTCCAATGTATGCACCTGAAGAAGAATCCAACCCAGTTGCCTGATTTAAAAAAAATAAAATAAATAGCCAAACTGGAGAGTTTAAGGCAGGATAGCAACATGCAAGAAATTGGCTGGAATCCTCTTGTTTAGACACCCTTAAAGAAGAGCCACTGAATCAGTTGTTGAGTGGTAAGTCAACACATAGGACAGTCCCATTAATTAAATGGGTCCAAACTAGTTGGGACTAACAATAGGATCTGGATGGGTGAGGGAAGCCTTTCCCCCATACCCTTATTCTGAGTCCCTCTTGAGTGAATATTTCCCCCAAGATAGGGAAAGTTGACTTTCATTGACTTCTTTCCCAGAGTCAATTGTAGCTTTAGATGGGCAATATTCATCAGGAATGTGGCACTGGGAGGAAAGTCCCAAACCTGTGTTGCAGTCCCAAACCTGATTAACTTTCTCTGCTCTCTTCTGTAGCTGCTTCTTAAATTTTAAAAATGAGTTGTGCTAATGGCCACTATGCAATCAATACTATATCTAGCTTGGTCTCTTAATAATTTTTGAACAAAAATAAATATGTTTCTTCCCTCTACTAGATTACTTTGGTCTAGTTGGCTGTCTCTTGCCCACTCATATCTTTACCTGTCTGATGGCAGATGCTGGCTTCTGTTTTAGGGGTGTGCTGAATTCACTGTGGGATTTCTTCCACATTTTAAAGGAGCTATCCAAGGTGGCAACACAATTACTTTAAAATCTAGGATAAGCCCCAGATCTGATTCACTGCATCACTGACTTGAAAGCCACCAACCAGTTGTGATGAAAAACCCATACAGGCTACTCCAAGTGCATTGGAGCAAGGTCAGAAGAAAAATAACAGAAGGAGGTGCTTGAACTGCCGATATGGAGTTTTACAATTGATATTTGGACTCCCTTTATTAATTTGGATGGTCTGGAAGCCAGAACCTATGAGGAATGGCTTAAAGCACTGGGTATGCTTAGCTTGGAAAAGAGAAGATTGAGAGGTGTTACAATAGCGATCTTTAAATATATAGACGGATGTCATGTAGAAGCTTATTTTTCTGCTGCTCCAGAGTCTAGAATCTGAGCCAATGGATTCTAATTACAAGAAAAGATATCTCACCTAAACATTAGAAAGAGTTAAATTTTGAGTGCTGTTTGACAGTAGGATAGTCTGATTTGGAGGGTGGTGGACCATACTCCTTTCAAGACCTTTCACAGAAGATCAATGTCCACCTCTCATGAGAACTGTAGTTGTATATTCCTGCACAACCAGACTGGACCATATTGCTCTTGCAATCCCTTCTCACTCTATGAGCCTGTGATCTTTCTTCTACAGTATTCAGCTGTGACAGCTTCTTCCTTTAAAAAAAAAAGTCCACCCTGGGACTTAAAGATGGTAAGGAATAAAGCCCCATTAAGCCCTTTTGGAAGAGGGAAGAGAGGGAAGAGGAGGCATAACAAGAAGTTTAATTCTCCATTTCAAGCTGTCAATATATATTATGCCAGGGTGATCCTTGAAATATCTGGGTCCAAGTGAAAAATCCTGCTTTTTCAGAAATGCTTACATGTGTAGGGGAGATGAGCTGGATTTGAAAATCGTATTGAGGTTTCTCCAGGAGCCAAAGCTTTTACTGATATCGAAGCTAAGCTTTCCAGTGATGGAGCTTCATGAAGCTATCACACGTGTCCTGTAACCATTGCAGGTTTTCTCTTCCAAGTCATGTTAGATGACTCAGCTGGGGAGGGGGAGAAAAGGGGGAGACACCATTGAATCAAGACAGATGTATTTATGGAATTTGCTACCGCAGGATGGCTACTAGCTTAAATAGGTTCTCAAAGGAGATTAGACAAATTCTTGAAGGATAAGCCTATCAGTGGCTTCTAGAGATGGGTGAGGGATCATTCAGTTCACATTTCAATATGAATTCACCCAGTTTGCACTTCCTGAACCTAAATATGAACTGGAAGGCAGTTTGCTCTCTGAATCTGAACATTTTCAACAGTTCACCAAAATAAAAAAAAATGAAAAATGGTGTAGGAAATAGCCACTCATTCTCATGGTGGAGAAAATTTTTGAACCCAGGCCTGAAACAGTTAATTAAATTCCAACAAAGGTAATTCTTCTATATGAAGGGACAGCATATTGGAAGCCGTTGATTTTCTGTATTTCCTCCCTGTGACTCCCTTGCTGCATTTTCACAGTACTGGCTTTTCCTGCCCCTTGCTGAGTGTGTGAATAGACTTACTGCTGCCTTTCCCCGCCACTTTCTGAACATTGGAAATGGAGGTCTGTCAGCTGGAAAGGGGGGGAAATCCTATATGCACACTTATAATAAAATACTATATCTGTAACATGAGTCTAAAGTTGAGGCTTGAGGCTCATACATGCTATGTGGTTTCTGTTTCATTGTTCTCTGCTGAAGTGCATCTTAAATTGAATAAATGGGAGAGGGAATGGTTAGATGGCATTGAAGAATGGGCATCAAGTTGATGTGAGCATCATTTAGGCATCCATCGGCTTTATTGAGCAGAATCAGTGAACTTGTGGAAGTTCATTGAACTATCCCCAACATGTACCCACTCCTTTTTGGGTGTATTCATTAATTGTCTATCATCTTTCAGTCTATTGCCTATCAACTGTCTGTCTGCCTTTGGAGAAGTTTCAAGGCTCTTTCCAGATATTTTTCTCCAAAGTGGAGACTACAAGAATGCTCCCATCCCATTCCACATGCACAAACAAACCCATCGTCTCTCTGGTTCATCCTGCCAACTGCTACCTGGAGTGATCTTGCTTAACAAAAAAATCCTGGGGTGGAATTGGATTTAGAACCAAGCTAAAGGAGCTACTTATTTTTCTACTTTGATGTTTTGCAGCAATGAGCTAGATTTGAGTTCTTTTTTTTTTTTTTTTTTTTTTTTTGGCCTATAACAGCCATGACTCTTTATTCACTATTTTTCAGTGAATTACTGTAATTCACTGTTTTCAGTGTAACAAAAAGAGATGGTCTGTAATTCACTATGGATGTATATATTCCGACTCAGTCTGAGCAATGGGAGGAGGAAGAAAAAGACTAATCAGGAATAGCTACCTTGTGATACAGCCAAAAGGCTTGCCCTTAATAACCTTTGCATTTTTGTCATAATTCCAAAGGCATAATGTCTGAATTGGACACCGGGGGGAACCAGAGAACATTTCCCTATATTGTCCAATGGTGTAATAATGCCAGAAATGGTAAACTGTTAATAGTAAGTAACTTAGTGAGTTGCCTTTCTAGACTATAGTAACAGTAACAAATAGTGTGACCTGTTGGGTTATCAGAATGAGTAAGCAGCATGGTCTAGTGGTTTGATGGTTGGCCTAGGACTCTGAGAGACTAGGCTCCAGATCCCAAGCTCAACCATGGAAACCACTCAGACTTAGACTCTCCCAGCCTCAGAAGAATACGAAGGCAAAATCTGCTCTGAACAAATTTTGCCTATATATTATATTCACACATTCGCCTCATGGTCACCATATATCACAAATAACGTAAGACACAAAGGAACACCAGCAGCAGCTACAACTGGGTCTTATTATATATTAACATTTTAAGTTCTGAGGTCCAGAGTCCTGTTTCTCACAGTGGCTAACCAAATACCATTGAGAGGCCTTGCCCAAAAACTCAGAATAAAAGCCACACTCACTCAACTCAGATTTAAAATAGTTCTCATGTAGCACAGTACAGTCAGACCCCGTATTACATACAGGATCTATTCCAGGACCCTTCATGTAATTACATTCGCATATAATCTAGAATGCTATTTTTCTTACCTGAAATGAACAACACAGTGTTCTCTCTAGGCATTTTCTAGGTTCTCCATTGTGATTCTGTGGTATGCTTCTGCTGGAAGTTGACCATAGAATCACACTGGATGACTTAGTAATGCTTAGAGAAGTGCCTTCTCTAGGCATTTTCTGTCCTTCAGTACAATTCTATGGTATGCTTCTGGAAGCTGACCAGGACACTGTGCAAACATGACCAATGAGGGCCCCACAGTTCTTTGTGTATAACTGAATCTGTGTAATGTGAATGCATGTAATATGGGGTCCTACTTTATTAATACAGTGTGCATGTGTCATGTGTGGGCGTGCCATTCACAGAAAGAGGTAATGGTGCATGTACCACACCATAGGCACAAGCCCCATTGTATTCAATGGGATCCAGCATATACAGTATTTCCCTTACACCGAGGGTGGGGGTGGGGGTGGATCCGGAATGGATCCCCTGCATAAGGGAAGGATGCACTGTATTGATATTTACAGCGTGTTTGTATTTTACGTGGGCACGCCGGATCGGGGCCTCAGCGGCCAAAGCGGCAGCCCCTGAGGCCCCAATCCGCCGCTTTCCAGGCTGCGGGGAAGTGGCAAAAGGCCCCTTCCCCGCAGCCTGGAAAGGGGTGTCCTTGGGCGGCAGGGGAGGAGGAAAAAGGGACCACTTGGCCCCTTTCTCCTCTGCGTCGCTGGGCGCAGCCATCTGAAGCGACGCAAACGGCAAAAGGAGCTCCATTTCGGAGCTCCTTTTGGCAGGTTACAGACTCCGTGCGTCCTAGGGTTAGGAAGGGGTGTGCTAGGGTTAGGAAGGGTTGCCCCTTCCTAACCGGCCCCATTCCCAACACATGCAGAGCGCATCCTAAATGGCAGCGCCCATCCACATGGGCGCTGCCATTTTTACGTCGTGGACGCTATGCATCCAGACGTGGCGCGGCAGAAGTGATGCCGCAAGTGTGCGCCTCGCGCCTCAGGGCACCACTTCTGGGGGCCAAAAAGGAGCGCCATTTCAGCGCTCCTTTTTCGCTGCGGCCGGAAGCCTCGCAGTCTGGCCGCTGGGGCTTCCCGCCGCCGCTAATAGCAGCGGCGGGAGAACGGCCGCTTGAGGGTGGTCTGTAATGCACCTTTGTGGCCTGGGAAGGGTTACACTATGCGCCCTTGCACGGCGTGACAACATCACGTCCGCGTCGTCCCATATAGAGGCAGCACGGTCGTGACGTCGTAATGGTGGCGGCCGTGTGGAACGGCCGCCGCCATTTTGTGCGTGCTCCGTGCGTGCTAGGATTAGGGGTATCTGGAAAGGACGCCCCTTTCTAACCCTAGCACACGCGGAGCTCACACTTTTAGGGACGTTTGTAACGGGCCTAAATTGCTTATGTGTCAAAGCAACTTTCTCAAAGGAATCTACTTTTCTCTGATGTGGTTCCCATATCTTTCTATCTAATCTTACTCTGTTTGGTACATGGCTTTGTGAAAATAGAGTCCTCAGAATCAGCTTAAGAACAATTTAAATAAAGAAATCCTCAGCATATCAAATCCTGTGCAGAGGCAAAGATTCTGAACTCAAGCAGCAAAAACCCACTGATGTGAATGCTACACCTAATGCAACCTAAGTTCCCATTGTGCAATAGCTTAAAATAACCATAACTTAGATATGGTATAAAAGTCAGTTGCCCAACCCACATAATGTTAAAGGACATATAATATTGTCTAGAATTAGAAGATGACTAATCTGAAGAGCTTTCCAGGCTATCATTAAATGTTTAATTCAAAGGACTGGGGGAAGCCCCCCACACACACACACACACCACTGTGTAACTGAGAGTCAATAGGCTTAATGCAAGCAGTCCTCAATGTACAGAAATTTTCTTCAGTGAAACAATGTATTAGTGTAATTTTCTCTGCACTAGGAAAGGAACACTGTGCACTGCATCTCCAGGCTTTTTAAAGTCCTTAAGAGCTTTTCATTTCCAATTGGTTAAAGAACTTCCATTTCCCTGTAGTGAAACAAGCTTCTTGATCAACTCAAGTTTTATAAGATTGCACAGCCAGGTGTCTGGCATGGCCCCAGGACCTGTTTTGAGCCCTAAAAGTCATCACTATGAAACTGTAAAACTATAAATAAAAAAAGAAAGAAAGGAAATATAGTGTCCCTAAGCATGTAAAGAATTCTTACTAACTGTTGTTTGCTAATCAGTATTATAATAAATATGCAGGAGCTGCTAAAAGCAACACTCAGTGTTCAAGAATCCCTGCTGTTCTTCCATAAAATTAAAGAGACATTACCCTTACGTTTCCCATTTATGAAAGAATAGCAAGAAAGGTGCCAGTTCTGACCTCTCTAGGAAGTGAATTCAAGAGTCTGGGAACAGCTATCATGAAGATTCCCTCCCATGCTCTCACCAGATGTACCTGTGAAGGTGATGGGACAGTGAGAAGACCATCCCCAGAATATCTCAAAACACAGGCAGGCCTTCAGGAATATGGTCGTTCAGATATCTCAACCTGAGACATGTAGTAATGTATACATGAACAGCCCTCTGTATTGTGCTTGGAAATAGACTAGGAGCCAATAGTTCTGTTGGAACAAGGGAGTTGTATGCTCCCTGTAGCTAACCCAGACTAACAATCTGGCTACAGCTCTTTGGGTCAGATGACGTTTCTGAGCACTCTTCAAAGGCAGTCCCATATATGAGATGCCCTAGACAGGGTGTAACTAAGACATGTGTCACTGTGGCCAGATTAGACATCTCAAGGAAAGGGCACAGCTGATGCTCAAGCCTTAGCCATCTGAATGCATAATCAAAACCTGGGCTTCCAGGCTGCCAAGCTGCTTTCTTGGGAGGAGTGTAACCCCATCCATCACAGGTTGAATTGCTATTCCATGATTTGTGTTTGCAGACCAAGAGCAGCTCTCTCTTCTCTGAAGTGCATTTCAATTTATTCACCTTCATCCAGTCCGTTATTAGTGACAGGCATGAGTTTAGAACCAAGACAGCTTTCATGAATTGAAGTGGGGGGGGGAATAGAACTGGGTTTCATCGACATACTGATGGCACTGGAACCCCAAACTCCAGACAATGTCTCCCAGTAGGTTTCATGTATATGATAAATAGTATGGGGGATAACATCAAACCCTGAAGGACCCACAGGGCCAGTGAGCTGAACAAGACTCCCTCTCCACTAACTTCTGGGTTTGCCCCTCCATGAACAGCAGGCTCTAAGTCCCATCCCAGCAAGATAGCCAAGAAGAATACCATGGTGTCCTGCTGCTGCCACACTAACAGGCAAAAATTCTCCCTATCCAGTTCCCGTTGTAGATCAACCACAAATATGACCAAAGGAATTTGTCTATTCCATAGCCAGGTCTGATATGAGACTGAAGTGAGTTTGATCCAGAATCCAGAAACCCCTGGTGCTGAGTGGCCACCACATGTTCCAGTATGTTGCCCAAAAATGAAATGTTGCAAAGTGGCCAATATCCATTATAGTGGAATCCAGGGATGGCTTTTTCAACAGTAATTTTAAAACTGCCTCCTTTAGACACAATGCAACTATACCTCATTTTAATGAGGCATTAACCGCTCCATCTTCCTATTCAGACAGAATCCTTCTGGCTTTTTTTTAATAAATCAGGAAAGGCCATCAACTTTCTAAGAATCCTGTCCACATCCTTGCACTGTATAAATTAAAAAGTGCCAAATTTAATTCCACTGGATCCAATGGATTTCTATTAACCATACCATTTAAGTCAAAGTCAATCTGAATTATTTTGTTTGCAAAGTGTTGACAGAACTCTTGAGTGGACTGGATTCTCCCTATGTGGGCCCACCTGTCAATGACCCCTGATCATCCAAAAAAGCTTCACTTCCATCTTATACATATCTTGCACCGTGGAAAGAAAGCTTTACATGTTTACCCTACTGACAAATAATTTCTTGCCATCTCTTATTATAGAAATTGGTTGATAAACTTTTTGTGGCCCATTTCAGTGGGAAAAGTGTCTCACCACCCCCACCACCCCGTACACACACAACACACACCACACACAACTTTCTGAGGGTCTCAGCAAGCTCAGGCACATCATGTCCTCCAACTGTCCTGATTTGACAGGGAGAGTCCTGAGTAATCCTCTGTCATCCCACTTTTTAGCTGCTTTTGAAAAGTTGCAGTTACTCCCCCCCCTCCCAATTTCTCCCCTTTTTCTTGAGTTTACCTTCATTGGTGCAAACTGAGTTCAGAGTGTAAGAGTAATTTGCACTTAATAAACCCAGTAGGGGGAGAAGATGGCATCTCACCTTCCCAAGAGCCTCAGGCAAAACCAATCTGCTGCAGCCTCTCTTAGCTTGTCTGTTCGTTCTCATTAATAGTTTTTGGCATCTTGACCACACTTTGATATTGTTTGGCCATACATGTCCCAATTTTCATCTGTGAAACATTGTAGGGCATGGAGCACATACACACACATATGGGAACCCATAGATAAAGTATTTTTTTTCACAATCCCCAACTGCAAAATACATAGGAATAGTAACAATTTCAAGCCTTTTCAAAGAGGATTGCTGGAGACAAAACGTGCTCAGTGTAATAGGTGTCTATCACTGTATAAGATCTGTTTGAGGGGAATAAAAGGCAACTTTGGCTGTGGGGGTGGGAAGAAGAGGGGAATGGGCAGCAGGGAGGGGAAGGAAGAATGAATGTTGCTGGTGTTACAGAAAGGAAGTGTGGGGAGGGAGAGTGGTACCGCATGGGGAGAAAGTGGAGTGTCAGATATAAGACGAAGTGATCACAGGCACAAAGGAATTTATATTCAAATATTTAAGCATTCTTGAAAGGATGCTCGGAGCAGAAATTCCTTTTCTCTGCTCCCCATGTAGAAATGACTTTAACACTCAGCCAGATGCTAATGCAAAGTGACTCAAGCTATTCCTCACAAGCATAGCTAAATTGCCGTTATTTGTTAAGCGCATTGAATTCAGCTGTGGATACAGCAGTTGGTTGCATTCAGAAAGCATCTGTACTCCTCTCTCTCTCTCTCTCTCTCTTTTAATCCTCCAAAGCAGAGACAAGTCTACCTATCTCTCCTCCACCTCCCTCCCCCCTTGCACCTCCTCCCTTGTGCAAGCTGGGAATTGTCAAGTGACAACCAACCAAATCCATTTGGACAGGAAGCCTTCATCCCAAGTTCTATATGCTTGCAAAGCAGGGCCTTGTGGTTGGGATCAGGGAGCCCATTAAAAGCGCTTTGATGGTATGGAAATTCATCTTCATGAAGCAGGCCAGGCCCCTAAGCAGCCTGCTGTTTAGCTGTGGTTACAGATCAGTCATTCACTTCGGAGGGCAGTAATTGTGCTGACGGCTTGTATGGCAGGGGAAGTACATAAAATAATCCAGGGCCCTCCGCCGTGGCACTGTGAGTTAATCTTCTTTAATACAGATCAGCTGTTGTTCTAACACATGACTTTGCGCTGGCCCTGGTGACTCGGCTTCAGCCTTTTTGATTAAGTAACAGAAGCTATGGGCCTCATCTGTGTTCACTTTAGGTTGCCATTTTTCGATTGTCAAGGCTCCCGTCTCCTCTCGTCTCTCTTGCTTGTTTCATCCCAGATTGGGGAGAGTAAAGCGATCCCCTTTCAGGGCTGAGTGCTGAAAGAATGAAAACTGCCACTGAATTCTTCTCCCTTCCCACCCTCTCCAGCCAACTTCTGAGTTGAATTTGGGGAAAATATTTCAGGCAGAAATGTCTGAGACATTCTGAGAGACGCTGACTGGCTTTCAGTGAAATTAGGGGAACTCCTTGAAGATGGGGATGGGGGGTATGGCTGGGGACGCCGGCATGAAATTACAGAAACAAGCCCTCCATCATTTCACAGATTGATACATGTATGGCCAAACACCATTGGTGTGGGTAAGATGGCAAAAGTTATTAATGAGGAAGAACAGACAAGCGGGGAGAGGTTGCAGCAGTTTGCTTTTGCCTGAGTTTGCTGGAAAGAACAGGATTCCACTCCTCCCCTTCTCCCCTTACCCCCTTGCTCAGTTAATTGAACACATACTATTTTTGAATCAATTTGCACCAAATGAAGTAAATGAAAGATGAAGGGGGAAGGGGGGAGGCAAAAAGAGAACCAGAACATTTTAAAAACAGCTGAAAAAGTGGGATGACAGATAAGGACTGTTTCTGCCTAGTTAGGACAGTTGGAGAGTATGCAAGAAACACGAATACTGTTGTGGTGAGCTGTGGCTGTAAAAAGGTAAATAATAATAATAATAATAATAATAATAATAATAATAATAATAATAGGGGATAATAGACGGTTCCCTGCCCTCAGGCTTACAATCTTGACATGAACCTCTGGTCATAACTGATTATAGGGGGTGGTGCTCAACTCCGTTTCTAAGCTGAAGAGCCAGTGTTGTCCGAGGACTGCTCTGGCGGTCATGTGGCCAACATGACTGAACTGAACACTGTTATCTTCCCACTGGGAAGTGGAACTTATCTATCTACTTGCATTTGCATGCTTTCAAACTACTAGGTTGGCAGAAGCTGGGACTAGTGACAGGAGCTCACTCCATAATGCAGCCTTGAACTGCCAACCTTCTGATCTTCTGATCATCAGAATTGGTGTCTTAACCACTAAGACCCCACATCTCTTGAGTTGTGGGTGTACACAAGCACAGATTGGGAAAGAGGAGATATATGTTTCTATAAGTGCTGGAGAACCATGGCAAACCTCATCTGAACACATCTTGGCAAGAAAACCTCATGATAGGGCCTTAAGGTCTCCATAAGTCAGAAATGACTTGAAGGCATAAAATCCACACACAAATACACACAAGTGCTTTTAGGAAAAGGAATACAGGTGAAGGCAGAAAACATACAGAAAGTCACAGGATCAGTCCTCAGCTAAAGGGAGGGAGTTAGTCAGTGGGAGTGCCTTACATAGAAATGGTGGAGTGAGGTGCCCCTTCTACTTGACCCATAATGAGTAAAGAACTCTCCCCCCCAATAGACATACATACACACTTTACTTTGTTGTTCACTCTGAAGTTTGGGTAAAATAAAATCTATTAAAAGCCAGTGCAATTCTCCCCTGCATCAGCATGAGCATAGCATCCAGACTGAGGGAAAGAATAGTCCCACTCTACTCTGCTTTGATCAGAACTCATCTGTAATATTGTGCCCAGTTCTGGACACCATAGTTCAAGAATGATACTGACAAGTTGAAATGTGCCCAGATAAGCACAAAGAAGATGGTAAAGGGTCTAGAAAGCAAATCCTGTGAGGAACAGCTTAGGGAGGTAACTTGTGAAATAAAAGATTGAGAATTGATATGACAGCCATCTTTAAATATCTGAAGGGATGTCATACATGAAGGAACAGAGCAAACTTATGTTCTGCTCATGGACTAGAACATGAACCAATGGATTCAAATTACAACGAAAGAGATTCCACCTACACCTTTAGGAAGCACTTCTTTATTGTAAGAACTGTTTGGCAGTGGAATAGACTGCCTCGTGTGGTGCTGGACTCCCCTTCTTTGGATGTCTTTCCATAGAGGTTGAATGGATATCTTTAAGGAATGGCATAGTTGTGTGTATCTGCATGGCAAAGGGATTTGGAATAAATGGCTCCTGCTAGGTTTTCTGTACAGCAATATGGGACAAACTCCTCCCAGTTGCCAGATCAGCTCTATACTGGCTAGGATACAGCCTATATAAGGGTGCCTCATGTCTCACAAACTATCCTGTTTCCCACAAGAATTCAAATCTTGTTGGAACTCCAGAATGCATAATGACATTCTAGCCTTGGTGAGAAAACAACAGCCACACTACTGCCTAACGAGTCTCCACAGGAGATGGATCAGGGCTCCAGAAGTTGGTAAGGCCTGGTTGTTGGGTACCAAATGGTCAGGGGGTTTTCTGCTGGATTGGTGTTCACTCTCACGAGTTTGAGGTATACTGGATTTAGGGCATCTTATGCATCCCCAACATAGGACCAGACTCCAAGGCTGCAAAAACAGAATTTCCTCTATAGAGACCTCTGGAAACCCAAAGGGGGAGAGCCTCATCCTACTCAGGTTACTGGTGCTTTGACATCTTATAGATATTGCAGCTTGTAGCTTCCTGTGGCCTCCTGGGATGGTTCCAGACTGAATACAGAAACCTGTAGGCCCAAACTTGAGCCAAACAACTTGCATTGGCAGCTGGATGACTAATCTGTAGGCATCTGCTTTGCTTCATCCTTAGTCCACAGCAGGAGGCATCGAATGTGCTTCTGACTCAGTTTTCTGTCTTGATTAGAAATTAAGCTTAAATCCCACCTCAAAACCTTCATCTTTTCCTGGAAGCCTTCAGCTTAATCCCTTAATCATCGTCCCAGTGTTAAAATAAGAGAAATAACTCAAAATTGCAGTTTCCTCACTTTCACTCCTGACTCCCCTTGTCTTCCCTCTCTCTTGTTTTCTCCATGTTAAATTTAGATTGCAAGTTCTGTGGGAGCAGGGACTGAGGGTTTTTTAGGGTGGCACTATGAAGTTATTTCCAGGTCACTATATAAATTACCAAGAACATCACTACCATTGGCACTGCCATTATCTAGCAAAGACACTTGAGAAGGATATTCGGTTGAGAAAACGGTTGCTGGAGTGCTTCCCATGCTACATGACCAGTCTAGAAATAGAATTCTGTTTGACAACTGTAAATAAGACTTATCTAGCATTTCTTAAGCTAGATGTTCATGTTAACAAGTTGGGAGGGACAGATCTTGTCATTTTATATACATGCTCATAATGAATACAGCTTGGATCAAATTGTATTTTAATTGAGAAGGCAATAAAACATCCCTTTAAAAAAGTATTTACTTTTCTTGCAGGGATTTCAACCTAAGAAAGAAACATACGCAGAGCTTGTATTTTTCTGGTTTCTTGGTAACCTGGGGACACAGTTGTATTTATAATTGTAATCCCCAGTTAATTATAACTTGATACTTGCAGTATCAAAACAAAAATAACTTTTTTTAAAATGCCTGGTTCCAATAGTTCAGATTAACATCCAGAGAATAATGATTGTGTACCATTAGAAATGCCACTTTGCCCTCTGTGGAGTTGAGAATTGTCTACTTTTCTATCTTACCTTGTGTAGAATTCTGGGTAATTGAAACATTCTGTATCAGACCAAGGCTCTGTATGCTGTTTTGTTTTAAAATAATAATAATAATCAGAATTAGGAAGCAGAAAAATCTTCATTCTATAATATGTACAAATTGTGCATATTTGCAGGTACAATCCCAAGAAAAATAACTTCTAAACAAGTCGTATGCTCCTACCCACCTGCTCCTTTGGATGTATCCACACTGCAGAATTATAGCACTTTGACATCACTTTAACTGTCATGATGCTAGCCTACAGAATCCTGGAATTTGTAGTTTAATAAGGTGGCAGAGTTCTCTGACAGACCAGGCTGAATATCTCACCAAACTACAGATCCTAGGATTCTGTAGGACAGCGTCATGGCAGTTAAAGTGGTTTCAAACTGCTTTAATTTTGCAGTGCTGAGACACTCTTTGACAGTGCAATCCCCCCTCTCGTTTCCACACACATACACATGCACATACATACACTATTTACTCTGGCATGCTAGAAATAATGCTATTTTCAACAAGGAATACCACTGGAACTAATTTTTTACTTATATCCCTGCTCTCCTCCATAATGTGTAGAATCATTTGCCCTGTGTTATACACGTTTGCATGTTCATATCCCTAACAGCGCCTGCCAATGAAGTGGAATGGGCCAAAGGAACTACCCTTAGCATGGCTATCTCATGCCATGGTGTTGTTGGCAGGTGCTGTTATCTTTAATGTTACAGGGCCAACTCAATGCACACATTATTTTGGTAGTAGCTCCACATTGCTATGGCAGTTGTCACAGTCAAAGAACTCAAAGAAGTGAAAGCACCTCAAAACCCTTTCTGTGTTTTAAATTTTTCTTCAATTTAATTCCATGCTTCTTTTCTGTTTGCACCACTGCTGCTTTTGTAGTATCTCTTCTCTAGAATGATTTTCAGCTTTATGCATTTTGGCTGGAGAACTGCAACAAAATATCTTTTTTGCAACTTCAGTTTATTCTAATAAGGAAACTAGGTTTTATTATTATTATTATTTCTGGGAGGTAAAGGAAAGCAAGATCCAAATCGCTTTTAACTCTCATCCTCACCTTCCTCCTCCTTGCTCCTCTTCCACTTTTCCCTTACATAGTACACTAGACTTGAAATGACAGTGACCAATGTTGACTTAATGTGGATGTTTAATAATGAAAAAAAGCATGTCAGCTCCAGCGTTAGTTACAAATGGCAGGAAGTGTATCGGGTGGCAGCCCTGTGATAATTTTGCATCCATCATGCTCTCCCGATGGGTCTCTGGTAACCTGATGGATGGGAATTAGAAGTGTTAACACTCTACAATGCCAGACTGGTATCTTAGTGTGTTTGGGGAGGGGGAGTCTTTGAGAAACGAACAGCAGAATTACATGTATAGCTCAATACGTTCACTTCCAAAATCCACAAAACAGTGATACATTTATTAGGCCAACCAACTTGCACAAAATATATGTTACTTTTGAAGCTCCACTGACTTCTTCATCAGGCAAAAGTGTTAAAAATAATGCAGAAGAGAAAAAATATAATTTATGTTAGTCATAGGCCTGTAGTAGTAGTAGTAAAATTTATTCGGTCATTGACCAATAAAATAATAATTGCACAGTTCAGTTATTAAAAATTGTTAAACAATTTCATATACAAATTCAGAATCATCTATAAACATGTCAGTTTCCATCAACCAATTGGGGACATCATAGGCCTGCATTTTGTCAAGATGTTGTTGGTGTTGTTCTGAGTATGGAGGGATATCTGTGCAGGCAGGCCAGTCCTCCTTCTGGCCATGTGGTACTGGGAGACAAAGTATTTTAGAGTCCAGGAAATAAAATTTAAATTCTATTAGCAACACAACAAGGTTCTTCCTTTGAGATCCAGGATGTCTCAGTCCTTTGTGAAGCTAGAAACCGCTTTGTTAGACAGAGAACACTGAATCTCTCAAGAAGGTTCCATAATTTTGCATCAGGGAAATTTTTAGATGCTGTTAGGTAAAACACATCAAAGAGAGCCAGTGTGGCGTAGTAGTTTGAGTGCTTGACTATGACTCAGGGGACCAGTTTGATTTGCAGCTTAGCTGTGAAATCCACTGGGTGACCTTAAGCAAGTCATGCTCTCTCAGCCTCAGGGAAAGGCAATGGCAAACCTCTGAACAAATCTTGCCAAGAAAACCGCCTTAGGGTTGCTATAAGTCAGAAACAACTTGAAGGCACACAACAACAACAACAAGTAAACATGCCAAATGCGGTCCCAATTTTTTAAAAAGTGTTTTACCTCAGTTGATGAAGTAGATGTGTTCCTAGGTATTATTTTAACAGAAAATATGGTGCAGTGCCAGAGGTACAAATAACACAGAAAGAGTAGGAATAGTTTATTGCACAACAAAAAGGAAAAACAGTTCACCATGCTAGCATCTCATTTTTCTATAAAGTGTCACTTTACTAAGGCATGTGCTCCATGCATTTAAAACATGCTGGGTGTAGCTGCTGAGGCAAGTTTATATGTTGTCCCCTTTTCTTTTTGTTTTTCGGTTCACACATGTTCAACAAGGGATTCTGGAGGCACCTGCTATTTACTTTGCCTGTTGTAGGCAGTCACAGTAGAATTGGATTGAGCAGGATCCCATTCTTTTGTAATGGTATTGCATTGCTTATTGCAAACTTGCTGCTGCAACTTGACAACAAAAGTCTGTGTTCCTCCAATCCGTCTCCAACATCCTCCTAGTGCAAGTGCTATTAAACAAACAAAAAACAGCTAGACAGAGGACAAGAAGGAGAAGACGGGAATTCAGTGGGCATAAAATGAGCTTCATTGTTAGACATTTGTTAAGGCGCCTTGGGTCCCACTTTGGGAGAAAGGCAGGATATAAATAAATAAATAAGTGAAGTCTTCCTGTATTTGGATTCATGTTTTTTCAAGACCTTCCTTTCTACAAGGCCTGTTCTGGTGGGATATTCGGAGGCAAGAATTAACAATTTAGAAAGTTTTCTCCTTACTATCTACCTATATACATTGGAAGCTATTTTATATTGACCTGGGCAATTTGTCCAGCCTAGCCCAATGCCATCACCTCTAACTGGCCACAACCCTGCAAGTGTCTCAGAAAATTCTTTCCCATCTTCTGCCAACTGATGCTTTTGTGACTAGAGGTGCTGATAACTGGAACCTGGGCCTTTTATATGCATAACACAATATAGCTTATAGTATAGTTTGGTGTCTATATCTGGAGCATTTCATCAAAATTGTGTAAGGTCTAGAAACCATGACCTATGAGGAGTAGGTTAGGGAGCTGGGTATCTTTACACTGGGAAAGAAAAAGTTAAGTTTGATTCAAACTACAGGGAAAGAGATTCCACCTGAACATTAGGGAAAATTTCCTGACAGTAAGAGATGTTTGATAGTGGAACATGTTGTCTTTGAGTGTGGTGGCATATCCTCCTTTGGAGATTTTGAAACAAAGGCTGGATGGCAATTTTTTGGGAGTCTTTTGATTGTGTGTTCCTGCATGGCAGGGGGTTGGGCTGGATGGCCCTTGTGGTTTCTTCCAACTCTATGATGCTAGGATCTCATTTTTATATAAAGTGTTACTTTAACTAAGGCATGTGCTCCACCACCAGAGCTTGGAAAAGTTGAAATATAGCTCCCAAAATCCATCAGCTCATGTGGCTATGGCTTAAAATTTTGGTCTAAAGAAAAATTTGGTGTATAGAGGTCTTACTGGATTGTGCATTCAATTTGGCAAATAATTTTCAAATAAACAGTGAGATTTGAACATGGGCAAGAGTGAGGTGGTGAAGTATGAAGTATGCTTTACCGTAGTGCCATCAAGAGTGCCCAGACAGCTTGCAACAACACATCAACATGGTGTGTGGTTATGATGCCATCACTTGCCCATTGTTCCAAATGTCAGCCATTAAGTACATCCAGTCAGAAACCTTCATGGGATTGTTCGCATCAAGGGGGTAGTTTCTTTAAAAAGCTACTGTATTCATTCTTTCCCCAATCTCTGATTGCTTTGCTAAAAAAGAAAAAGAAAGAACAATAATGATGAAAATAGATGTCAAGTTGATATAACACTAAGATCGGACTTGTTTTTTTCTCAGCCTTAAACATTTTGATTTGTTTTGAGCTTAGAGCTTACTCCTGCTTCTTCTTTTTCTTTTTCTTCCTTTTTTGTTGCCATTTGGTTCTTAGCATTTGTGTGTATTTATGGCCTCTGCATTTAATGGCCACATGCCTTGTTTTCACAGATGGTCAGTGAAAGATTTCCCCCCTCCTTTTTATCATAGCTTGCTTTTTTGATTTTGCTATATTTGTCACACTGCCACTGCTTGCAGCTAGTGAGTGCCCACGCATGGTAGAGATTGATTATCAGATGAGTGTGTGTGTGTGTCACCTCTCAGTTTTTACAAGGACATCTTCATTTTTATAATGCAAACTTTTTTTAGGGAAAGGATTCTATCCCACACTTGATTTTTCCCCTGGTAAGCAATCTTTATTTATCCCTTTATTTGCTTGGTTATTTAATGTGTTTCATCATGGTGGCACCAAGAGTGGCTAACAGCAATTTTTAAAAAATGAGACATATGAGCTGAGATCACAGATTATGCTTGTGTTGTCTTAATTTGACTCATATGTACAGTGGGCCCTTGGTATCCACTAGAGTTTGGTTCCAAGACCTCCTGTGGATAACAAAATCTGTGGATGCTCAAGTCCTATTATATATAATGGCATAGTAAAACGGTGTCCCTTATATAAAATAGCAAAATGGAGGTTTGCTTTTTGGAATTTATAAATTTTAAAAATATTTTCAAACCGTTGATACTTAAATCCGTGGATACGAAGGGCTGACTGTATGACACATTTTTGCTGAATACTGAAATCGTACAACTGATGGTATATCTGTATACTTGTTGATTGCCCTATGGTGCACTGGGGAATGAATGGGCTGTTTTGGCAATCCCAGTGAATCCACTTGCACATTGAAGGCATCAACAAATAATTACACACAATCCAAGAAAGCACAACTGCATGTGAAATGGTTACGCTTGCAGAACTCTGCTTATACCACCAGGAATGGAGTTCCACTATAGTTGTTGTTTGCTATATGTTTCTGACTTTAGGACGAACCTAAGGCAAGCCTATCATGAGGTTTTCTTGGAATGATTTGTTCAGAGGAGGTTTGCCTTCTTCTGAGGCTGAGAGAGTGTGACTTGCCCAAGACCACCCTGTGAGTTTTCATGGCCTAGCAGGGATTCAAACTCTGGTCTCCAGAGTCATAGTCAAGCACTCAAACCACTTTGCCACACTGGCTCCACCACTGTGGTACAAAAGCCAAAAAAGGACAACCACATGTGCAAGCAAATTTATGTATGTGGATGACACCAATAGGACATCATAAAATAAAATTCACAGATAGAACAGCAGATCGATAGTCCAAATAAAGTTTACCAATAGAAAGAGGCGGAGGAGAGGAATAACAGTTTCAGTCACCCTGGATCTTTTTCTGCAGGTTGATGATCAGTTTGTTTTGGAAACATATATCTCACCTCATGCAGGGTTGGCTGGTTTAAACCAGCCAAATGACTTTAAAAAACCACTATTTTTAAAATTGATTATTCATGTTTTTTTAAACAAAGTCTGTTATTACTATTTTCCAACCCTCTTACTGCAACAGCAATGACTTTTTGTATTTAAACATTTTAAATCAGTTTATTAGCAGTTGTTCATTGTTAGACCATTATCCAGTGTCAGTTGCTTCTTTTTAAATCACTCTTTTTATAAGTGCAAGAGATGCCATTCAGAAACAAATTGTTCAATTAACATAGGTTCAACCAAAACAACTCTGAGAGTACTTTTTATGTTTTATTATGTATAGTCTGAATATTTTTAGATTTAATAGGAATAAGAAATAGTAAAAATTGGTGTATTATGCAATGATGTAAATCATATCAAACCCTAATAACTTTGGATTGTTAACCTTAGAAAACATCAAAACATGGTTGATCAAGCTTTCTAATACATGAAATAGTGTTTCCCAGCATTAATATAATCAGTAGGATTCCATTTTTTTATGTTTTATTTTTTTGGTTAAAGCATTAATCCAAAAGACTAGTTTAACCAAAAGTTTAAACCAACTGTCCCCCCCCTCCCACTCAACCTTGTCACTTTATTAAAATGGTCAAGGTGGCTCACACAGTGCGCCCACGCCATACGCGGGCGTGCCATACGCGGCCTTGAGCATACGCGCTCAAGCCACGGGGCGCGCGCAGGGCGGAAGGGGCGGCGCATCCCATTCAATTGAATGGGCGCGCACGCCCATTGTGCCCTGCACGCGCCTGCGCCACTGCACCACCACGCATGAGCCCCATTGTTTCCAATGGGGCTCGAGCATAGGCGGAATTCGCCTTACCCGGAGGGATCCAGAACAGATCCCCGCGTAAGGCGAGGACAGACTTTACAATTTGAAACCATAAAAATATTCTTTTTGAAAAATGAACACACTCAAAGAAACAAAGTACAGCAGCTAAAATATTATAACCTGCACCAAGGAATAAAGGAGTCTTGCCTAACAAATATCAGCAGACCTTGGGAAAGTTACATTTTTTTTCATTAATGGTCCTAGAATCCCACAGTCAGCCTAACTACTGGCTGTACTGTCTTGGGTATTCTGGGAGATATAGACCAAGAAAGTACCTTTCCTAGACTATGGTAATCAAGGAAACAGTTAGGACTGGTCTCCAACTTGATCCACACCCTGCCCAACCCAGTGTAAAAAGCCCTTCTCCATAGATCTGTCAGTAGTGAGACAGAGAGGTTTTTAATGTGAAGTCAAAAGCTTTCATGGCCGGCATCCATATTTTTTTGTGGGTTTTTCGGGCTATGTGGCCATGTTCTAGAAGAGTTTCTTCCTGACGTTTCGCCAGCAACTCTTCTAGAACATGGCCACATAGCCTGAAAAACCCACAAAAGACTATAGAGAGGTTTGTCCCCGATAGTATGTTAGAAAATGTCAGAGACAGCTGGGAAAAAATCAATTTCCTTCCTTCCTTCGTTCCTTCCTTCATTCCTTCCTTCCTTCCTCTTTTGATAAACATTTGTCAATATTTACAAAGAAAATTATGTTAAAGACAAAAATAATTTGAGATTAAAAGACACTGAGTTGGGAAAAGTGAAACTCACAGATTCATACATCCAGGCTCCTGAAATGAACTAACTCTTATATGTGTGGATTTTAAATCTTGTCTGTTCACCCATGTCTGTGGTGCCAAAATTGGTATTCTGCTCCTTTTCTTCTGAAAGATATCTCATCTTCACTAATCATGTGGCAAGCAAGTGTAACATGTCTCCCACCAAGCGGGAAGTAACTGTGTCTCTCTTATCTGGTTAGTGCAAATGAGGTAGAATTTTCTTTCAATTTGTTTTTGACAGATGTTCACCAAAATTAATACAGTTCTTTGTATATGAGAGATAAAGAAACGATGATGACGACGATGATGATGATGATGATGATGATGATGATGATGATGATGATGATTTTAAAAAAGAATGCTGGAATAGACAAAAAGACTTGCCCATTCTTTACAGCACCTTCTAGGAAGAGATGTTCCTTAAATCAATGTGGTCTCAAGCCACTTGTGGCTTTAAATGTAATATAATGACGAGTCTTTAAATTGGACTCAGAAGCAAAGCAGAAGTTAGTGAAGCAGATACCTTCTTTCTCGTTCCTTTCTTGTTCAGGTCTCTTTATAATGTGGCAGCCATTCTAGCTATGGTGAATGAAAGCCATAGTTCAAAACAGCTGGAAGTACCAAGTTGGTAAGGCTAATTTAGAGAGACTAAGGATCACTCAAACTGCAATGGTGTCAATATATTTGGTAATGTGTGGTGAATAACACCACATTCCTTGCCAACACAAGCTTCCATAGCCCATGGTTACATAAGTCAACTTGTATATTATTTCCTAGAATTTCTCCCAGTTTTAATGTCTTGCTTTCCTCCTACACTTCGGTGTTACTAGTGCTAATATTTAAACAGAGTTTAGTCTGTTTTCCTACAATGTATTGTCAAGTTATTCCAGCCAATAGATTTAAAACTGGTATGAACTACAGCACAAAGAAGGTTAGGCTTCCCGTGTTTCCCAAGCTGTCAGTCTGACACCTTCTGCCATTGCTTGGCTAAAGATGAATAGCAGGCAACATCTTAACAACCTTGTAAGGAACCCTGCCATGTCTAGGAGTGTGATTAAACCCATTGTTTAATTTCTGCAAAACCTTTCTACCTTCCTCTACTCCAGAATTGCATATTTGGGACATTTGATGTCACCAACAGATTTGGAGGAAGGGTGTTGCCATGCAAGTTTGAAGCAATGTCACACGTCACCCATTTATTACTTGTAATAGCCTTAATTGCACATCATTGTCCCCATTCAAAAGTTTTATGATGCAACACTGAATCACAGGGATTCATTTCATTTCAGTAGGTTGTGCAAAGTTGAATTATCATAGGTCAATAACACTGACAGATTTTCTTCTCCTTGATGAAAAAGGGTGCCTCAACATCAGGCATATATTAGCTGAGATGCTGTATTGTCTAGCAAAGTATAAGAGATCCCCAGGTAGACCTCTGCTCAAGGCTTGGACTCAAGGTTTTGCTGTGGTAGCAGACCTGAATGACTGGTGAAGAGCACTATGGCTGGTGCAAAAAACACGGTGTGTGTGTGGGTGTGGGTGTGTGTGAAGGAACATTTGGCTTTCCTCCAGAGACAGATGCAAACAGATGACATCTTCCACTGAGATCCTCCATAGTCTTGGTAGATGATGTCACTGGTCTACAGTGAGGACACAAGATGTTGCCGCACTGCAGAATTAATGCAGTTTGACACCCCTTTGACGATGAAATCTTGGGATTTGTAATTTAACTTCTGTGGCTCATTTCTATTGAATTCTGGGATTTGTTTTGGTGGCGCAAAATTTTGCAAAATGTGAATCCAAAAATAAAAAAAAGCAACAAAACAAAATCCAAAAAGGAAGCATTCACAAAACCCTCAGGATATCACCCAGCAGAGAAAAAAAATCTTTAAAAATTCTTCCTTCTGTGAGACCAGAAGATTTTTATCCATAGTTTAATGTCAGTAATGTCAAATCTTTTATGGTGAAAAATGTGCATTTTCAGAGACAATCGTCAGTGGCAAGATAGTTATTTATTTGTGGAATTTATATCCCGCTTTTCTCCCAAAATGGAATTCAGTTCCGTGGAAAATCTTTGAATGCTAGGAGCAAAAGGAAAGCAATTTGGAAAAGTTAATCACCTTCATTGTATTTTATTGTATTTTATTTCATTTACATGCCACCTTACTGCCAGAAAGGGATGCAAAGTGGCTCACAGACAAGTGGCTGGTACTACTTGAAAGCAAGGTTGCCAGTCACTCTCACCCACCAAAAGGGGTACCTTTTTGTACTAACAGGATTCTTTTTTTTAATTTTCCAATACTTAAAATCAACATCAATACAATGCATTACAATAACATACAATACAATACATATATTACAATAACATACAGAACAATAACACACTAATAGGATTCTAACATGCACTAGTCTCTTCCCCTGCTCCCTGTTCTCAGATGCACTGATCATAAATCCTTGTAGATAAGCAGTTATGTTTTCTACAACCTGTTGCCCTTCAGATATTTTGGACTTCACTTGGCACTATGTTGGGGAATACTGAGCTCTTGGATCTCTGAATTACAGAAATAATACCCCTCCCCCCAAAAAAGGCATAGTAGTTTTTGCAATTCCCAGAGACGTTGCTGCTGATGGAATGCATGTCGAGCCATTTTTGACATGTGCACCACTTCTAAGTAACTGAGTCACTCTATTGTTTAGTAAACAATTGTGAGCAAAGCACAGCCTGTGTCCTGACTTTTTGTTTACATGAAGGCAGCTACTCCCTATCCTGTGTGGGCTGTGCTTTTCATCTCCCTTCCTTCATTTGGCATGCCAACCCTTCCAGATAAAGCTTAACCCTTTACTTACAAGGATTTCTCTCTGTTTTCCATCCGGTTAAGAAGGAAGTGAACTTTAAAAGTTACGGCATGTGTCTTAAACCTATGTGTAAGTTGCTAAGGAGGCAGTAAGAGACAATGGCTACAATCCATAACACAATGAAGCGAATTCAGGCTGATTCTGCACTGGAGAATTAATGCAGTTTGATATTGCTTTAACTGCTATGACTCAGTGATATGCATTCTGGGAGTTGAGAAATTATATTATTAGGAGTGAGATATTTAGCCTTCTCTCTCAGACAGCTCTGGTGCCACAACAAACCACAATACCCAAATTAATATAGCATTAACCCATTGCAGTTAGTGGTGTCAAACCGCATAAGTTTTGCTGTGTGGCAACAGCCTTAGTGTCCATTGACTTCTGTGGGTATTAATCACCTTGAATTGTGTGTTGAATGTGTGCCATTATCAGAGTTGAAAGTAAAAAATAAAGTAAGAAATAGTTCCTGATAGTAATTATTTCTTTTTCCCATTAAGAAAGTATAACGAAATTGCACAGCGTCATAACTTCATGAAGGATTGCCCCATATAATAAAAGAGATACCGGTAACATTTTAGTTCTGTAAGTTATGAGAGTAAAGCCTTACTAAACGGTGATGATTTCTAGACAATGAGGAAATCAAAATAGTTAAAGATTTCCCATACTTTGGATCACAGAAAGGAGACTGAAATCAAGAAATAAGAAAACTAGGAAAAGGAAGAACAGCCATGGAATAACTAGAAAAGATCCTAAAAAGTAAAGATATAAAACTAAAGTTAGAATAGTCCAAGCCATTGCATTCCCCATCACCATGTATGGATGTGAGAGCTGGATAGTGAAGAAAGTGGACAGAAAGAAAATTAATTCATTGGAGTTGTGGTGCTGGAGAAGAGTGCTGAGGATACCGGGACAGCTGAAAAGACAAACAAATGTATCTGAATTCTCCATGGAGGCCAAGCTGAGTAAACTGAGACTGTGATACTTTGCCATATCATGAGAAGGCAAGAATCACTGGAAAAGGCAATAATGCTAGTTATAATGTTATAATTAATTATTTATTAAAATCAACTTCCTAACATCTGGTTACATACCTCCAGTGTAATAGACCAGATTTACATGAATGGATATTTATACGGATTCAGTATCCCTTATCTAAAATACTTGTAACCAGAAGTGATTTGGATTTTTTTTATTTTGTATTGTTTTGTTTATTTTGGAATACTTGTATTTTCATATATGTACATGTTGCAATATCTTGGAGATGAGACCCAAGTCTAAACACAAAATTGATTTAGGTTTTCTATACGCCTCAAAGACATAGCTTGAAGGTAATTTTATATAATATTTTTAATAATGTCATGCCTGAAACAAAATTTGTGTGCATTGAACCGTCAGAAACCAAAGCTGTCACTATCTCAGCCATTTATTTTAAAAAGTTTTGGTTTTTGGAATATTTTGGAATTCTGGATAAGGAAGTATATTCTTCTTTCTGCTGTATATTCTGTATATTTGTGTATATAAGAATATACCTGCATATTATTTCAAGAACCCTAATAAGTATAATTTCCACAGAAATTATGCTAAAATTAGCCCATCTGTTTGAAATCCTTCTCTAGGTATCAGGAATGGAGATGGTCTATCCCATGTTTGGGCGGATTTACTCTTATGACAGTGGTCTCATCAATGTTAGCATCTTCTCTGTCCAGTGAGGACAAGAATAAACTACCTGATAGGGTCATTGTAAAGAAAACTTCATCAATGTCTTAGAAGCACCCCACATGTCTAAAGCACTCAGTAAATGACAAAGGGAAGTAGCTGTGATCAGATACAAATAAGAACCAGGTTCAATACATCGGCCTGGACTGTGCTTCAGAGCCGGTTGGAAATAGGAAAAACTGTGCTTTATTGAACACTGAATAGATCTTGCTCTTGAACAGATACTTTCAAAACCTTGCAACTGTGCTTTCAAGCCATCCAGTTCTGGCCAGGAGGGAGGAGAGATAATACTTTGAAACTAAACTGCCATACAATTCCACCCCCAAAGGGGACTGAAAAGAAGGTTAGTAACTTTGCTCTCTCCCTCTTCTTATTTTTGTGCAACAATAAGAGGTCTTGAGTAAGAAGGACAAATGGGGAGGGGGCGTTGTTAGTGGGTCTCTCTCTCTCTCTCTCTCTCTTTCTCTTTCTCTCTCTTTCCATTTTTAAGTTCAGCAGAAGCAAGAAGGCAGAAAATCCCATCTGATAAATCTTAGTTACATTATAAATAACCTTTCGTCTACTTTGGTGGTCCAGGGAGTTTATATAATCGGAAGGTTAAAGCCCTTCTTTGTTGCTGTTTCCCTGTTCATTAGTACAGTAGAAGACAATAAAACAGGGCTGCCAGAAGGGGGGTTAACAATAACTGAGTGAACATTTGAAAGTCTTGCTCCATTTTATCATTTCACGCAGAGCTTTTGTGGCTCTGTAAACTGTATTTAAGCCCAGCACAGTCTGTTGCAACAATTGATCCTGTTTATGTTTTTATAGCTTGTTTCTCCTGGTAACACTCATTATCTGAATGAAGTCCAGAGAGGAGGCATGGCACAGTCTGGAAGATGGTGGAAGTGTTAAGTGGCCCTATTCTTGGCTTTGATATAGTGCCCACAAAAGGAGGGGGCTCTCACAGAGGGAGCAGAGTAGTAAATTTATCGAGTCAGTCTAGAGATGGGAAAAAAAATTCCTTTGGTCCAAACCTTCCCTATTTGTAATTTCTAGATCAGAACATATTGTTTTGGTTGTGAACTGCACTAAATTTTGTCAGTCAGATCAATGGCCACAAACAAAATTTAGGGGAGGTTGTATGCAAAATGTGGGGGAAAGTTGCATTCAAAAATGTGCATTTTTAAAAAATTATCAACTGATTTGGAAACCCAAATTATGAATGAATATTGGTTTGAAGAGTACCAAGGCGGTATAGTGACTAGCATGCTCAGTTAGGACTCATGAGACACAGGTGCTGAGAAATAACTAACAAATTGTTGGCATTTCATTACACCCAAATGCTGCTGGTTCAGGTGGCTCTGCCTAAGAGTATGGTCAGCCCTGTCCTTATCCATATTCATCTACAGATATCAGAAAGCTTCCACATTTTCATAGTTAAAATGCCGAAGTGGGTTAGGTATTCAATATTTGGAAAGATATTGGGAAAGAACCATAATACCAGTTTACAGAGATGGATACCGACAATTGGCAGAATGTTTATTTTAGTTTGGATGTGACAATATTGCAGATATTCTTTAGTTCGATGTGCTTCTCCAAAACAGTCACCAGACCCCATGGGGCCACCCCTGCAGGGGAGGGATGGGGAGGGAAGGAACAGCTCTCACCCCCTCCCATTACACTTTGCTAGAGAGAGAAGAAGAGAAGCAACATCATCCCCACTTCTCAGTCATCTCCCCATTCCCTCTCTTCCTCCATAACTGTTGAACAGGTATAGCAGTGATCCCCTGGATCTTGTCAGCTACTGTGCATGGAGACCAATTATGTGCCATGCATGTGATGAAGGATCTTAGGTATACAGATTCCCAAGGAGGAGTTTACTACAATGGACACACAGACACTAAACTAGCCAAATGATGAGGAAAACAGAACCACCCTACCACATCTTTCTGTAAGCTGGAGAAAGAGGATCTTTCAGGTTCTCTTCAGGAATGGGTCATAACCAACACCCTAGTTAGTTTCCTGCATATAATGGAATGCTATCAGTACAAACAGTTCTCTGCAGTCATTCATTCTTAATCAGGGATCTGATAATGTGCAAGTCTTAGAATCACAGTATCATATAGGTGAAGGAAACCACAAGGGTCATCCAGTCCAACCCCCTGCTATGCAGGATACACAATCAAAGCACTCTCAACAGATGCCTATCCAAACTCTGTTTAAAAACCTCTCCTGAAGAAGAAGATTCCACTGTCAAACAGTTCTTAGGGACTTTTTCACATGGGTAAAATTGGAAGGTTATCCCAGGGTCATCCATGTGGTTTGACATTATTTTGTAAGAGAATATCAAATGACATCGGAGGCAATGCAAACCCAAACCGAACGCAATCCCCAGGCAGCCCAGGGATTGGTAAATTCAGAGAAACGTCGAATTTATAAATCCTGTTCCACTCCAAATGTTCGGTCAATTTGCTTTTGTCTGGTATAGAATGCATCTCTAGAATGGCCTTGGATTGTCTTAATTACAAACACACTACAAATCCCATGATCCTTTGTTGCAATTTCCCCTCCCTGCCTGAGAAAAAAACAGCTGTTTGGAAGGAAAGACCGAAGGGGGGGAAAGTAAAGGCAAACCCCCTCTGAAGAAATCTTGCCCGCAAAAACCCATGATAGGGTCTGGCATAAGTATGAAATGACTTGAAAGCACACAGCAACAACATAAAAGCTCATTTTAATGGTCTGAGAGGAAATGTTAGAAACAGACTACAATTCCCAAGATCCTTTGCTGTGATTTCTCTCCCTGAATTATTCCCTGGCTCTGTGTATTCTCCAGAGGAATTTGAGAAGGAGTTTAACATTATTGCATGATAGACTGTTAGAGGTGATCACACACAATTTCGGGCAATGGCAAGCTATTTTCGGGTAATGAGAAGTCAGTTCGAACACAATTCGAATTCACGTGAATTTGTTGAACTAGCAAATTCACGTTAATGTGTTCTGGCCCCACTTTCTTTTCTTTTGAAATTAAGAGAAATTCCTCCCGTGTGATAAACTCCATTTTCATCATTTTGATTGGAGTTGCAAGACTCTCTCTCCACCACCACTACCCTCACCTTTCTTGCATGGAAATGCATTGCTATTTCTGTATGCATCTTTTCCAAAATGTATATGTTATGATAAGCTTTATTTTCCATTTCTTAGAGTGTGTGTATGTGCATTTTTGAGATATGCACATGGTTTGGGGTGCATTGCTGTTGTTTTGGCTTTTCCAAATATATTCATTGCCTGTCTTAGGATGTGTGAAATAGATATGCAGAATGGATATTTCCACACAGAAAACCAAATCCAACAAAATTATTTTTCCATCTCTGCAACCCCACCAAGGAGAGAAGAGCAGTTTTGGAGTACTGTTGAAATGGTCAACACAGCTCCCCCTGCATGTTTTGTTGAAATACAGGTTCATTTGTGCTGACTGGACATTAGGTTTTGCCAGACTTCTGGGTCCTCTATGCCTCCTGTGCTTCTTCTTAGCTTGGTCTCTCACTTCATTTAGCACAAGGCAGAATACAACATTAAGTGGGGGAGCTGCATCTAAGCTGGCATTTCTTGGCAGTCTGGACAGGCTTGTTTCACCAGAAGTTTTTTAAAAAAATACTCAGCAAGCAAACAATTGTGAATGAAATGTATGGCCTTCTTTGGGACAGTATCATGGGGATGTCAGTGTTGAGGATGGATAGCTGAAATGAAATTTTAACCTTGAATTATACAGGAGGAGAAGAGGGATTTGGCAAAGTGAGCCCAAAAGTTCACAGCTCTCTAGGATTTTGCCAAGTACACCAGCCAAGAGGATGTCTCAGTAGGAGAAATGCAGTTGTCGAACTGAGTATCAGGCCTGCCGTAGAGTATTGCCAAGGAGGGAGGGGAGAAGCAAACCCTGCACTTGAAGCTTGATCCATCACCCAGTTAGGCTGAAGTACCTGTGAGTACACCCAATTACTTCTACTGAACTCTGGGGAACTAAAGGCCAATTCAGTGTTATAGCCTCCGCACAGAGTGGCTGCTGAAAATCACTTCTATGAACAGTTCGCCACATGGCATCTGTAGCCTTTGGGAAATGATTTCCTTATGGTTCTCCCCACACACTCGCACTGTATAACGTGAGGACACAGTTTGTGTGTTATTTAACCTGTGGTACAGAAACACATACTCTTCCCATCCCTCTCTTATTCATTGTGACATTCACAATAGTGTTTAAGGCAGTACCATGAGGCTAACACTTGAACTGTGTGTTATTTCATGAGGTGGCACTCCTTTAACTATAAATAGATTAAAATGTTACTATTATTTTTGCAGAAGAGCTGAAGTTATCCCTCATTAAGTTGCAGTCATAATGTAACATCCAGGCTGAGTATCTGAAATCCAAAATGCTACAAAATCCAAAACTTACTGAGTGCAACAAAACTCTTTTCCTGCTCATTTGTTTGCAAGGTGGAAGCATTGTTTCAACTTTGTTTCATGCACAAAAAGTACAGGCTATGTGTATAATGCATATATGAATTATAAATGAATTTTGTGTTTAGATTTGTGTCCATCTCCAAGATACCTCATTATGTAAATGCAAATATTCCAAAATCGGGGGGGGGGGGGGGATCAAAACACTTGTAATCCCAAGCATTTCAGATAAGGGATACTCAGCCTGTAACTATAGCTTCATTAACAAGTGGGGAGTCAGTTCAAAATAACTCATTATTTTTTAACAATTCACTTCCAAGCTCTTCTGGTAAGGCCTAGCCTGAAATTTGACAGTGGCATTTTGAAATAAATTGCCTAATATCTGTTGCATTCTGACAGATGGAGGGGAAAGTTTTATTAATGCAAGAAACCCACCCATCCCCACAACATCATAGTCTAAACAGGGCCACCAAATGGTTTCTGAATTGATGTGCTTATGCGTTAACATGTAAATCACACGCGTCTCGCCCTTGCCAGGAATATAATCATAGTCTTTGAAGGCCTGTGCTACATCATAAACAAGTAGGAGTTTTAAGACATTTCAAAACTGACTATGTTCCATCAAACCATGATGATTAATGGATGCATTTTGATGTGCAAACCTGAGACCATTGTGCTTTCCCCTTTGGTATCACTAAATGGATTTTGCAAGATGAAGGTGGGTTGTCCTGCTATCAGCATGCTACAGTTAATTTGTGAGTGGGAAGG